>NC_043014.1:41934191-41954191 GCF_006345805.1 Octopus sinensis
TGCGCGTGTGCGAGTGCGTGCGTGTGTTTTCGAGAGTGTAGATGGGTTTGCGTGTATGTCTGACAGGAAAACTGGATATCATTTACCTACATATGCTGCTTGCATTTCTGAAAGATCTATGTTCCCTATTGTTAATTGGCCGGAAAAAAATATATATTTGTGGATATTTCTACATCTTATGTATAAACTTTTAAGAGGTTTCTCATCTTACAAAATATCAGATACGTAAAGATGTTTTCACTCGTATATTCATATTCCAACATACACACACACACACACACACGGACCCAAATATGTGTGAACAAATTGTATACACACGTGTAGAGATGAGTTTATATGTATGTATCCCCACGAAAATACACATTCATACACGCACACATATATTTGTACATAACTACATGTGTGTATATATATATATATATATATATATATATATATATATGTGTGTGTGTGTGTGTGTGTGTATAAGTTATATTTATATATATATGACGTATATATATATATATACATATGCATACACATACGTTATGTACACACATATATATATGTATATATAAACACACACACACACGCATATATATATGTGTGTATATATATATATATATATATATATATATATATGTATATATAAACACACACGCACATATATATATGTGTGTATGTATATGTGTGTGTGTGTACGTAGGTATGTATGTATATATGCAGATGTACATTAGTGCCATCACCCCCGACCCGCACCGGTTACGCCGCGCCTTTTTTTTTTCACTGTTGAACACTTCCCCCGTGACTATAATTACTATATTTTCGTCGTTCCTCACTCCATTACAACCACCTTTATCATCTCACCCGACAGCTGCTGCTACAGCTGTATGTTCCCCACAACAGTTATTAAAAATCATCGTCGCAATCATTATCATCTATATCTATATCAACTATCGCTCGACTTCTTCGAAATAGCGCTGAATGTTTCGCAGCCAGCATCCTACCATCTTAAAACATTAAAAAAAAGAAATCCGTTGCGTAATGTAGCGCAAGGTATGTATTAAATTACGGATAGTACCGGCTAGAATTCTTTTATTCATAAGCCTCTTTGTTCTATCAAGTTTTGGATGCTTACTAGTAAAGGCTATGGATTTTTTCATCACTGGAGTGGAACAGAAATTCAATATTATTTGTGTCTTTGTAAAGCGGCGAGCTGGCAGAATCGTTAGCACGCCGGGCGAAATGCTTACCGGTATTTCGTCTGCCGTTACGTTCTGAGTTCAAATTCCGCCGAGGTCGACTTTGCCTTTCATCCTTTCGGGGTCGATAAATTAAGTGCCAGTTACGCACTGGGGTCGATGTAATCGACTTAATACCTATGTATGTCCTTGTTTGTCCCCTCTATTTTAGCCCCTTGTGGGCAGTAAAGAATAGGTATTTCGTCTATCGTTTGTTTTGAGTTCAAAATTCCGCCGAGGTCGACTTTGCTTTCATTTTCGGGGTCGATAAATTAAAGTACCAGTACGCACTGAGGTCGATATAATCGACTTAATACCAGTCTGTCCGTTCTCCTCTATGTTTTTTTGTGTTTAGCCCCTTGTGAGCAGTGAAGAAAATAGGTATTTGTCTATCTTTATGTCCTGAGTTCAAATTAGCCGAGGTCGACTTTGCCTTTCATCCTTTCGGGGTCGATAAGTTAAGCACTAGTTACGCACTAGGGTCGATGCAATCGATAGCCCCTTCCCCCAGATTTCAGGCCTTGTGCCTATAGTAGAAAAAATTATTTGTGTCTTTGTGATGTAGAAAGATAAAATGTTGCTATGTATCATTGGAGGATTCTTTGAAGTCTCTGTTCTTTGGAGTGAATTTTTCTAGGTTGCATGTTGCTTTCTGTCTGAAATAGAATAAAGAATGTTTAGATGTCAGCGTGCTAGAAGTGAAAGCAAACAAGCCAACGAAAAATGAGACAGTTACAAATGATCATTGGGACACACGTGAGTTGATAAGATTTAAATCAGAGATATTCCGTTACTGCTTGTTGCAACTGAATAATCTTACAAGATGCTTTCGGTTGGTTTGACGTAAAAGCCAGGCACATTTTAAAGCCTGACATTATTTTCTTCGAACTTTCTTTATCACTTTCTGCAACGGTTTTGTTATCGTTCTTTTATTATTTTCATTCCTTTTTCTTTCCACCTTTGTCTTTCTCGTTCATTTTTCACACACACACATACATATATATATATATATACGACGGGCTTCTTTCAGTTTCCGTCTACCAAATCCACTCACAAGGCTTTGGGTGGCCCAAGGCTATAGTAGAAGAAACTTGCCCAAGGTGCCACGCAGCGGGGACTGAACCCGGAACCATGTGGTTGCTAAGCAAGCTACTTAGCACACAGCCACTCCTTTGTCATCTTTTTTAATTAATTCTCACACTTTCCCTCGGTATAGTAAACCCGATCATTTAACCAATGTCAGTAATATTTTGTGAATTTGTACTACAATTGTTTGGAGCTCTGCGTTCGACCTGTCACGTTCCTAGAACTCAATCCCTCTTCGATGTGCGCTCTCGTTGGATTTTCTTTTCTTTTTATGTTTAACGGACAGTTTTTACCGATTGTTATAATTCTTATCCAAGTAAAACAAGTTACGAGTTCTTTTCTAGGTTATATTTTATTAGTCTAGGAACTCAAGGCTCAAATTACAATTACCATTGCACCTTTAAAATTGAGTTCTTTTATTAAAATCATGTCTGGTCATTTTAACATCTAAATTTTTAAAGATTAAAATTGCTGCTTTGCGTCTTTTAATGAAAGCTTTTGCACTTCATATATTAATTTGCTCGTATCGAAGGTCTGGCTGAGTAGTTAAGAAGCTTGTTTGGCAACCAAGTGGTTTCGGGATCAATCCACTGTGCAGCACCTTGAGCAAGTGTCTTCAACTATAGCTCCGAGTCGACCAATGCCTTGTGAAAGAGTATGTTCCGCAAAAAATCTGTGAGGAAAGCTCGTTGTGTGTATGTATGTGTTTGTAAGTATGTCTTTGTGTCTTTCTCCCCCGACAGAATAAGTACCACACTCTTAAAAAAGTAAGTTAAGTTCTGGGATCTATTTGTTCGAATAAACATTTCAAAGTTCGAATATGGCCGCTGTCTAATAACCGAAACTAGCAAAAGATAAGAGATAAAAGATATAATATAAATCCGTTTGTTATAGATTGTTTTCTCGTTAAAGCATCACAACAGTTACTTGAAGTATATAAGATTATAAACATTCTATAGATTTTGAAAACTAGCGCTTAAATTACTTTTGAAAGTAGCTTATTTTTAATGTTTTAATAGTTTGAGTCAGTAGGCTGTGGCACCATAGTCCGTTGGCTATGTAGCATATATATTAAATACGATGTAATAATTAAGTATTATTTCTAGACTTAGGAAACACCAATCCACTTTGGATGATGAATGTCAGTACTTCCACTCTTTCATTTAAGACGAAGTCTGCTAAGAGCTTGCAATCTGTAGTAGATTTTTCGAATGTGATTATCTAGCAAAATTTATTTATTGATTTGTCGAGTTCGTCGTTCGTATGTTGGGACGGTTTAGTTGAAAAGTATTTTTTCCAAGGAACGGTGAAAATTATCTTCCAACTTTTCTCCGATATTCAAAGGTGTCCCTGTTGTGTATCATTCAACGAAATTGTTTCATGACAATCTAGAGACCTGATACTGTATACATTTAGTATGTGGAACATAATTTCACAATATTTCCAACTTCATTACATACGATCTTCAAAAAAGAAAAAAATAACAAAGAATTACATTTTTCTCGTCATAGGAGGAAGGGCTTCACCATCCGAGAAAACGGACGATTCCTTTTTTCTGTCGAATTTCCTTGTCAAACATTTGGTCTACATAAAACTATGTTAGAAAGACACTTACTCGAAGAGTCACGCAATTAAACCGACCCTCAAATAAGTGTGAAAATAACTACTTAACTATATAGCCATTCCTACGTTCACATGTGGTAGATCTATTTGTATTTTTCTTTAAACTTAATATTTAAATCAACTTCCTCTAAGATTTTCGTAAACCTATTTCCTATTTCGCTATTGGGCGTGGCGTCTTTTGGCACCATATTATCAAATTTGATATCATGCCATATACTTATTTCGTTTTGCCATTCTTCCATGACTTGTTAGCACATACTCCAAATCGTTTATTGGGTTCTTTTTTTTCAGTTTTTTTTTATTCATAGATGAATAATGCAAATTAGACATGTCAGTAATTGTGACATTTTCAGGTCCTCGGAGTTCAAGAAGTTTTGTTTCACTAAAGGGAAATACTACACTTAATGATATAATTTTGGAAATATTGTATAACGTATGGGATTACCGTTAGGTATAATAAGAGTTTGTAAAGCCTAAAATATAGTGCGACTCGCTTTTTTTATTGTTATTCAGGATTAATGAAGGTACATGGTTCAGTGGTTAGAGTGTCGGGCTCACAATCATGAGGTAGTGAGTTCGATTCCTGGACCGGGCTGTGTGTTGTTTCTGTATTTCACGTTGCTCCAGTTCACTCAGCTGTAGAAATATGAGTTGCAACGTCACTGGTGCCAAGCTGTATCGGCCCCTTTGCTTTTCCCGTGGGTAACATCGATAGCGTGGAGAGGGCAGGCTGGTATGCATGGGCGACTGCAGGTCTTCTATAAACAACCTTGCCCGGACTTGTGCCTCGGAGAGTAACTTTCTAGGTGCAGTCTCATGGTCATTCATGACCGAAGGGTATCTTTACCCTTTAGTATTCAGGATAACAGTACGAGGTATAATATCGCTTTCTTTCTTTCTGTAGTAAATGAGTTTGTCTTGCTTATCAAGATTATCAGGGCTCTTCTCAAGGATATTCAGGGTTTCTGTTCATGGACTCACTGTATGTGCAGCATCAAATGTCTTGGTTACGTGAAGATAATAACTATGTACGGAAGACTACGAAGTGAAGTGTGAAATCATTGAGTAGATGAGAGTGTTGTTGGAATAGATAGCAAGTAGTTACTTATTCTATTATCAGACGAGTGTGGGTGACATAAGAGAATCCTGGGATGTTTAAGAATTAGTAAAAGCAAAGTTGTAGAGAGAGAGGGGGGGGCAGAAAGAGAAGTGGAGACAGAAACCATCAGCAGACAGACATACAGAAGAAGGAAAAGCCCTGTCGGCATTCACCGCAATAAGGCTGTCTGAAGATAAAAAGAAAATCCGACACAAGAATTAAGAGACGAGTGTAAATCCAAGCGAGTAAGATAATCAGAAGGCTCTTGGAGGTCGAAAGCTTTATATCGAGTGTAACAACATTGCTTTCGACGCGACCATTGGTGAGACACAAAGACGTCAGTTCCACGAAAGCAATACTGATTGTCATTGAGAAGGAAAAGAGAATCAAATTGATGAAAGAAATAATTATTGACAAATTAAATACCGTATTTACTGGTGAATAGTCGCACTATATTAAAAGTCATTTTAAGTTGTACAAATAGGGTGCGACTTATACGCGTGACAAAGCTAAAACTCTGAAGTGAAAACGATTTTTACCAAGACTTATCACCAAATTAAGGGTGCAAATTATACACGAAAGAGTCTAAAACACTGGTAAATAGGGCAATTTATTAATAAACATATTAACTAACAAATCTAAATAATTGATAATTATCGGTCTCAACTTTTGGCATAATGCTAGCGACCTCGGCGGAGGCGTTAAGTCGAAAGAATAAAAGCGAAGTCGACATCGGTGGTATTTGAACTCAGAACGTAGAGACGGACGAAATGTCGCTAAACATTTTTCCCAGTGTGCTTACGATTCTGCCAGCTCTCAGTCCTAACTCGTTGATAATTATCGGTTTCAAATTTTGTCACAAGGCCAAAAATCCCGGGAGAGGGACTAAGTCGATTACATCGACCACAGTACTCAGCTGGTACTTATTTGTCAACCCTGAAAGAATGAAAGGTAAAAATCGACCTGGGCGGAATTTGAACTCAGAACGTGTAAACGGCCGAAATGCCGCTAAGCATTTTGCCCGGCGTACTAACGATTCTTATTTCTTTATTGCCCACAAGGGGCTAAACATAGAGGGGACAAACAAGGACAGACAAAGGTATTAAGTCGATTACATCGACCCCAGTGCGTAACTGGTACTTAATTTATCGATCCCGAAGGGATGAAAGGCAAAGTCGACCTCGGCGGAATTTGAACACAGAACGTAAAGACAGACGAAATATCTCTAAGCATTTCGCACGGCAAGCTAACGATACTTGTTTCTTTATTGCCCACAAGGGGCTAAACATAGAGGGGACAAACAAGGACAGACAAAGGTATTAAGTCGATTGCATCGACCCCGGTGCGTAACTGATACTTAATTTATCGACCTTGAAAGGATGAAAGGCAAAGTCGACCTCGGCGGAATTTGAACTCAGAGCGTTAAAACGGCCGAAATGCCGCTAAGCATTTTGCCCAGTGTGCTTACGACTCTCCCAGCTCGTGGTCTTAATTAGACGAAAATTGTTGGTAACAATTTTCATTAGATTTGAAATATAAAAAATGAATGCGATACGCCTGCAATAACTTTATATGTTACACATGTAACTCCTCTAACCGAATTTTTGCATGCTAACTGTAAAATGTTGCGTATATTTTTACTGTACACGAGGTTACACAAAGGTATCATACATTCCTTACCACACTTACAAAGCCTGTCATTACAATGTTGATTTTGGCATTCTCCGACATAGCGACATAGCTGACATTTCGTGGATCAATGAAGATACTTTTCCAAACAAGAAACGTGGCAGTTGCTCACTTACTACGTATCTTAAAAGTGTATTATTAAGTGTCTACCTACGGAGACGAAAGAAATGTATAACAAACATATAAATATTTTGATAGGGTCATATATGTATTTATAATATGTCTGTATGTTTATGTTGTGTGTGTGTGAATGTGCGTGAATTATTCAGCCATTTGTATTTATAAGAGCGTGTGTATGTGATATTCATAAACATCTTCTATACGGAAATGTATATGTTCATATAACCTTGATAACGGTATATAAACAAAATGAAGGAAATAATTCATATTAAGGAAGAAATTAAAGAATAAAAAGAGCAGATGAATCGGCTAAAAAATGGTGGAGGAAATGAGAAAAAAAATGAAAGGAGGAGATGGAAAAATAACGAACAATGTATAACAAAGGGATAGGAGGTAGGTAATATTAAGAATAAAGCAAACAAGCAAAAATAAATACGAAGAAGGAATCAATAAATAAAAGGAACAACGCAAAGATTAATATCGGGTTAACTTTGTGATGGAAACGTGTGTATACATTCACTGTATAGGTACGAGTAACAAATTTTCACTAGTTTATTTGAAAGAATTCTACACGCACATATACGTACATGTGCACACAGACACACTCTTCTATCTATCTATCTATCTATCTATCTATCTAATTAATATATATATATATATATATATATATATATATATATATATAGTGTAATAAATAAAAGATATACATACATACATACATATATGGACGTACCTACATCTACATGTATATATACATGAATATATAAATAATATATACGTGAGTACAGGACACCACAATAGACGTAGAACTCAACGAGAAACGAAAACGGAAAAACAAGCATGGAACAAACCATTTTTTTACAACAGAAAAACAGAGTACAAGACAAACTACACAAGGAAAAATCCCCTTCATCTGCTGTCCCTATATATATATATATATATATATATATATATATAGATAGATAGATAGATAGATAGATAGATAATCTTAGAATTAAAAAACTGCAAATCTTCTAGTTACAGTTACCCAGGGTTTCCTGGTCGAAATAAAAGTTTATTTATTTCTGCCATTTATCAAGACAACTGACAAACGTTCATATTTTCATTTTGATAAATCGTGGAATTATTTCGACCAGGAAACTCTGGGTTGCTTTAATTCCAATATGATTTTGCAATAAGATTATCTTTACTCTCTTGACTGATCGAGCGCTTTTCTACTTCTTGAAGCATTACCTCATCACACACACACACACACACACCTTGTACGATTGTGTTCAAGTTTTATTTCTTATTGAAGTTAATTCCATGTAATTCCCCCCTAACACTGAACCAATTAATTTTACCCTTCCTGCTATATGCTTCAATGGTTCATTGGTGTTTTTCTTAATCCAGGAAGCATTGCTGTGGAAGAGAAGCGATTTCCTTCTTTCTAATATCGTTTCTATTTCGGTGTCGTTTATTGAGGTCATGGTATTAGCGAAGTTCAAAGCATCAACAAAAAGAGGCTTTGTTATTGACGAGTAATAATCTATGACGACAAAGTGGAAGAAATGGCATTCGATTTTGATTATCAAAATAATCGATTACGTCATAGATAAGTGGAGGCACATGGCCCAGTGTTTAGAGCAGCGGACTCGCGGTCGAGGAATCGCGGGTTCGCGGGTTCGAATCTCAGACCGGGCGATGTGTGTGTTTATGAGCGAAACACCTAAGTCCCACGCGGCTCCGGCAGAAGTTAATGGCGAACTTCTGCTAACTCTTTCGCCACAACCTTCTCTCATTCTTTCCTTCCTGCATCTTGCAGCTCACCTGCGACGGACCGGCGTCCCGTCTTGGTGGGGAACATTTACACCAAGGAAACCGGAAAACCGGCCCTTATGAGCCAGGCGTGGCTCGAGAAGGAACAAAAAACTTCATAGATAAGTAGACAGAGACACTGATAAATGGATATATATATATATATAGATAGATAGATAGAGAGAGAGAGAGAAAGAGGCGGGGATGTGTGTATGTGAGTACGCATTCGTACATGTATATACGTATGCATGTATGAATGTAGTAGGGCGTCGAGTTGGCAGATTTTTGTTAGAATGACCGATACCATGACACGCAGTTATTTGTTTCGATTCTCTGGGTTCTGGATTCAAATAGCGTTAAGTGCTCAGTGCATTTCATCCGTTCGGGTCGTTAAATTAACGACTATCATAAGGTTGTGGTCGTGCATAATGTTAAAGTGCAGCATCTTCTTTCAAGTTCTTACCTTTCAGAGTTCAAAATCCCACCTTCTGTCGTTAGATAACTGTGTCACTGGGGAGGCCGACAAAATTACGTGAAGATTGGAAAATCGCTAATCAAGTAAGCAAGGCCCAAAATATTAGAGATTATCCGTTTCTATAGCAGCCCACTTACTGGGTAACAGAGAACGCAAGAAGACACCACATCCTGTGCACGAAAGAAAGGAATATGCTGATGTGTGTGTGTGTGTGTGTGTGTGTGTGTCGTGTACGTGTGTGTGCGTGTGTTATGAGTTACAAACGAGAAGAGAAAGTATTCATTATACATAGTAAAGTTTATAGATATATTCGAAGCAGAGTCTACCATATTTCGCTTTTCAAAGTCTCGCGATTACCGTTTTCACAATGTTATTCTGAAAGCCGGATTCAGAAATTCATGTACACACACACACACACACACACACATGAAACATTACCTACGTAATGAGACACTTCATTACATCACCTGATGAGATGTTTCTGCACCATGGGATGCAGCGAAATTCATTGTATAGTTTCCCACCCGCGAGGGAGCATTGCAGGATGTGTCGAAACGATCGTTGTATTGTTTACATATGTATGAATGCTTACAGCTTAGTTTTTTTTCTTGGGGCTGGCCGAGTTGGAGGCAAATATCAGAATTGAACAGCCGAAATTTGCTATGATGATGTCGGTGTCTGACTGAAGATGAAGGTTCGAATGATTTGTCTGTGTTCCGTGTTCGTCCCTTCCTGTATTTCAACGTTCATTATATATAAAAACATTCATTTATATCTATATGTATATATCTATGTATATTATATATATATATATATATATATAGTATGCATATGCTTCAACTTAAATACCTAATTCAACTGAATCTCAATTATATATATATATATGTGTATGTGTATACATGCAAACATACATGTATATACATATATGTATGCATGTACGTATGTGTATATATATATATTGTAGATGTATACATATATATATATGCATATATATGTATTTTAATACATATGTATGCATATGTGTGTTTGTATGTATATATATATATATGTGTGTGTGTGTGTGTGTGTTGTGTGTGCGTAATACATAAATGATCATAATCTTTGTTTACTCTTATGTAAACATTTGTATATATATGCTCACGAATTATAACGATATACTAACAATCCAGAATTGCATGTGAATATGTATGAATCTATATGCATACACACACACACACACACATACACACACAAGTATGTACACGCACAAACAAGTATACACACAGACACACACAACCAAGTATACACACATACACACAGACAAGCAAGCATGTATGTGCATAAATGTATCTGTGTAAATTCATATATTTTCTGTAGATACGTGCTGTTATGTGTCTATATGAATTTTTATGTGTGTAAGGCGGATAAACGGCCACGAAAATCCATTTTAAGGGAGATGAAAAAACAATCAAGAAGACAAAGAAACAAAAAGCCAAACAAACAAACAAACAAACAAACAAACAAACAGCAAGCACGGGTGGTCCTTGTTAGAAGGAAGAGGAAGCAATCTCAGGTATGTCGAAAATACCTCCCTTGGGAGGGGTGTTTATGTATACATTTCGACAGGGTATAGAATATGTTGCATGATTATTCTGATAGAATGGCGCAAACAGTTTATGAGCAGGGTTTGCGGTCGGTTTTGGTTACATTTTCAGTGAGAGTTGAACGTTTGGTGTTACTGTCGTTTGTTGCGGATAGTGTAAAGATTTTGTGTATGTATATACGCGTGAATGTGTGTGTATGCACGTGTGTTTTTTGTAATGAAGTTATCACAAAGATATTCGAGGAATACGGTAAGAATTAAAGAAGAATTAGAGAATGTTTCAACGTTTGTTCATGCAATGAGTGAAGATTTATTATTTTTTCTTTTTGTGATTTGTTTTATATATTTATGTATTTATTTATTTAGTTATGCAGTTTTGGGTGATAATGAGAATTCTGGGAGACGTGTAAGAGGAGGAAGCAGGATAATGATTATGATGAGGATGATGATGACGACGATGTTGATGTTAATGATAGTGAAGATGATGATGATGATGAGTTGTGAGATAGGAGGTAAAACACCTTAATATTGAATAGGAATAAAACGAAATACTTTGTGTATGCAATGTATGTATGTATGTAGTATGTATGTATGTATGCATGTATGTATGCATGTATGTATGTATGTAAGTATGTATGTATGTACAATGCAATCCTCTGTCGTTGGTAGAATCTCGATAAAAATATTTTCCATCCAGCGAGAAATAAGTTCCATACTTGAATAGTGTGCCGTGTTGTATCCTGCTATCATTTAAACCCAAAATAAAACATAGCTACGTCTGATAAAAAGAAAAAAGAACGAAAAAAAAGACGAGAAAAGGCTTTAAAGTAAGATTTGTGTCTCTTTAATCTATTAGAAAGGAAACAGTTTCATATATAAACTCATTGTTTATATATGAATTAACAATGTGGAAAGGCTATAATTTGTTAGACTATGCTTAATCCGAAGAATGTGGTGATCTCCAGTTCGATAGCAAAAACTTGTCGAGATGCTTGCATCTGGTGTAAATGTCTCATTTCGTGTTCACGAGGTCAGCAAATAATTAGATTATAAAGAATATATATGTTGCTTCAGCGATACAAATCCTGCAACTTCTTGGTCAATTAACATAAGACGTTGATCGCTATGTGATGCTCTATTTGACGGCACTGGGGGTAATGTTTTGGCTTTCAGGTTCTAGATGTACCTGGCTAGCTTAGTGTTTGGCGATTTGTTGCCTGTGTGGCACAAAAGTATCCTCTGCCAGTAGAGAATCACCAACAAATGATGGTTGCAGCGATGTGCTGTTACAGCGCATGCTCCATACTACTACTACTACTACTACTACTACTACTACTACTACTACTACTACTACTAGTAGTAGTAGTAGTAGTAGTAGTAGTAGTTTGAAAGGTTTTCGTTACTTATACCACTAAGAGAAAAAGTTATGAGAAGGTAATTCACGTATTTTAGCGAATATTTTCAGAATATTTACTAGAAAACTCAAACTCGTTTAAAATTTTTTAAAACGTGTAATATAGCATTTGCTTTTCTTGGTGACAATATTCTGTTGTGTCTGGGGAGAGTCATTTTCTTTTTATGCATTATAATTGAACACACTCACCGGTAAAATTTCCACTTATTTCTTATTTTTACAAGGCACAAAAACAAAATGACTCTCACTAGACACAACAGAATATGTTTCAACACACGAACTCATATAAAGAATCTTGCAAACCAAATCCCAAAACGAAATGGTGACAATATGTTTACAGCGAAAACGTAAGGGTATTCTGTC
Source organism: Octopus sinensis (assembly GCF_006345805.1). Lineage (NCBI taxonomy): Eukaryota > Metazoa > Mollusca > Cephalopoda > Octopoda > Octopodidae > Octopus > Octopus sinensis. The sequence goes on from NC_043014.1 coordinate 41,946,660, forward strand.
ATAATCTGACTCCACCGTGCAAATAGTGGTGATTATATCTTTTATATCCCAGTTATATTTCGATAGGAATGTAGCAATATCTTTTCATCTTTTACTTTTTTCTAGGAATCTCAAAGGGAAGTAACTGAACTAGCTGCAGAAATAAGATTTCTATTATTCCTATGTATCGAGACCACAAACTGATATTTCAAGTACAATTTGATTTCAAAAATGTTTGTATTACTATTTTACAAAAATTGATACATAAGGGGAAATATTAAATTTGTAAAATTTCATATATATAAATTTAATCATTAAAGAGAAATGCATATAAAATGGATTTAGCAAAAAATTTACTGATGTGTAAACGGGATGTTGAAACGATAGAGTAGGTTATGGTATAAACATCTTGCTTTTCCTGCTTCTTTTTTAACGATATTAGAATTATTATTTCTGAAACTATAAGAAATAATTAGTATTTATGCTCTAGATTTTGTCTGAGAAGTCACTACATTTTAATACAGCATTAAGGTTTAGTATGAATAAGGAAATTGAATCAGAAATATATGCTAAATATAATGTTATTTTATTATTATTATCATTATTATTATTATTATTATTATTATTATTATTATTATTATTATTATTATGATTATTATTATTATTATCATCATCATTATTATTATTATTATTATTATTATTATTATTATTATTATTATTATTATTATTGTTATTATTATTATTATTATTATTATTATTACTATTATTATTATTATTATAATCATTGTTATTATTGTTATTATCATTATTACTGTTGTTGTTGTTTTTAGTACTAGTATTATTATCATCATCATTATTACTATTATTATTATTTCTTTCAATCACCGGGCTGCGGCCATGCTGGGTCTCCGCATAAAAGGATTTAGTCGAACAGATCGACCTCAGTTCTTATTTTCTTAAGTCTGGTCTGTTATGCTGAACCACTAAGTTACGGGGACGTAAACAAACCAACAGCAGTTGTCAAGTGGTGGTGAATAAATATAAGCACAAAGACACACACAAACAACATATATATATATATACACATACATCACACATACATACATACATACATACTTACATACATGCATACATATAAATATCTGAATACATACATGCATATTGCTATATGAAGATATACATATATGCACGTATGTATATTTATACATACAGAACGGATTTAGACAATTTCTGTCCACCAAATTCACTGGCAAAGCTTACGTTGGCTTGAGGTGGTAATAGAAAGCATTTGGCCAAAGCAGCAGGCACTGAAACGGAACCAGAGACTATGTGGTTGAAAGGCAAGTTGTATAAAGGCCAAGCTTGTATAAAGGAAACCAAATCAGAATACATGCTATATATGCGGTTACAGAAAAATCTGCTTTTTTGTTTTGAAATTGTGTCCTTGTATATATGTGGTGGGAGAATATTAACTGATAGCGTGTAATTTTTCTAATTAGACTTTTTGTAAGAGCAATAACTACAAAGTTAACAAAATATAAAACTGCAAACACGGTTTTAGTTTATGAAATTCACTTTATAACAACGTAGTACAACTCTACCGTATGGCATCCCGGCAAAGTCCCTTGTATTATCATCCAATTTCGCTCCAAACTTTGGGAGGGAAATCTGGTTGACGAAAATTATACAGACGTACGTTAGGTGAACTGAAATCACGGATAGTCTACTGGACAGGTCGGCCGTTTCTATAATGTTCATGGCACAATGTTGGTCCATTGGCTGTAATACTTAATTTTCAGATCGGTACTATCTATTCGGCTGCAAATAATTACTGATTTCAGTTACACCTGTAAGTACAAATCGTATTGCTGCAAAGGAAATGGCAAATCACCTCTATGGTATGGCCAGGAAATAATAGGGCTCCACCATATGTCAGGTTTGACATGATGATTTAAACTTGCTCCCTCTGTGCGCAATATATATATATATGTATATATATATATATATCTATATATATATATATATATGTGTGTGTGTGTGGTGTGTGTGTGGTGTGAGTGTGTGCGTGTGTATGTATTATGTATTATTATATATATATATATATATATGCATGTGTGTGCGTGTGTGTGAGTGTGTTTGTGGATGCATGTGCATTCAAATGTCTCGTTTGGATAACCTTATATATATATATATATATATATATATATATATATGCATGTATAACTATGTGTATATGCACATAATCCACGCTATACTCACACGTACACAAATGAGCATAGTTGTACATGTTCGTCACTTCCAGACATATATACACACACACATACAAACATACATACATACGTACATACATACACACACACATACATACATACATACATACATACATACATACATACATACATACATACATACATATATATACCTATGTCTCTACACAGGCAAACGCATGTGCTAACAAAAACACATATATATGCGCTCACATCACGTACGCACGCACATACGAACATACATGTATGCAGTACACACACGCACACATACACACACACATGCACACACACTCACACTCACACACATACACACACACACGTAACCAGAAACATTGCCTGTATATACTCCCACACAAACATATGTATGCTTAGGCAATATTTCCTCCCCCACACATATATCTCCATACACATCCACATATATGCTCGTACACAGATATACACTCTCTTACGTACACCCATATATATATATATATATATATAATATGAGTGTGTGTATGTGTAGTTGTGTGCGTGTGCACTTTTACGTATGTACATGTATGTGAGTATTGTATGTCTCTGTGTGTGCGTGAGAGAGAGAGAGACCCTTAAAGGGAGAGAGAGAGGGGGGATTGAGAAAGCTGACACGCAACCCCGAACGCATTCTCTCACAGACACCTATAGCGAGAGAAACAGATGGTGAGAAGCTGAGGAATTAGAACAACACCAACATTAGTGTTAGAACTCACCAGAATGTTTTTCCCACCATCTGGAACTAACTATTCATCCATGTGTTTCCTCAAATGGTTATGGTCTTGCAGTGGTTTAAACCTAAAGACCCTCAAATTTCCTATCCGCTCCCGTCTCATATTATCTCCCTTGCAGTTTTGTCCCCGTGTCATACGGAGATCTAAAAACCAATAAAATTACAAGAAAATTGATCATGATTAGAGTGAGGCACTTGTTTATTTTCTATGTTGATTTTTATTGGCTAGGAATGAGTATTTCGAAGACAGACGAAATAGAGCTAAGCATTTTGTCCGGCGTGCTAACGTTTCTTATTTCTTTATTGCCGACAGGGGTTAAACAAAGAGGAGAGGGATGAAGTCGATTACATCGACCCCAGTGAGTAACAGGTACTCAATTTATCGACTCTTAAAGAATGAAATGCAAAGTCGACCTCAGCGGAATTTGAACTCAGAACGTAACGGCAGACGAAATACCTATTTCTTTACTACCCACAAGGGGCTAAATACAGAAAGGACAAACAAGGACAGACAAACGGATTAAGTCAATTATATCGACCCCAGTGCGTAACTGGTACTTATTTAATCGACCGCGAAAGGATGAAAGGCAAAGTCGACCTCGGCGGAATTTGAACTCAGAACGTAACGGCAGACGAAATACAGCTACACATTTCGCCTCGCCGCCCTCGTACTTACAAATTAAAATTATACGATGACTGGGCATGCGTGGCCAACATTTCTTGGCTCAGCAGCAATGAGAACAGTATAAACGACACATTTGAAGACTTCGTTTATTCAAATGAGAGTTCGAACTCATGCATAGCAAACTTCATCACCCCTTAATCTGAAAACTGTATAGCCTAGGGGTTAGCATACCAAGATTTAAAGGAAAGCAACTGTACAAATATATTAGTCAAGTGGCCAATTAAAATCTTCAGAAAAATCCGATTTAACTTCTTTCCCAGTACAGCGTATTGAGTAATCCCAGCTCTGTGCAAAGATGAAGGTTAATATTTATAAAATATGTCAGTAGACCTACTCCTATAATGCACCACTCTGCGTATTTTGAGCGCAGACGTTATCGTATACATATGCAGGGTCCGATATTTGTTCCACATCTGTGCAATAAGCGATTCTACATATGTCTACCACACGCATTAAAAATCTAGATGCATCTGTACGCAAGAACTTTTGTATACGCGTCTAGAATTTCCCTTTGCTGAATATTCGGGGACATACACGCAACTATCTAAAGATTTTAGTTGAAAGATTGGGGCAGGCTGCTTGTAATGTGTTAAGATTTCCCAATTCTCAAGTAACCCAACAACATATTTAGGTATGTTAAAGTACTTTGTAGTATAAACGAGATAAGCCTAAAGCAAACAGCTGCTAAAATGTGTAAGTGTTTGCCTGTCGATTCGCTTAAGGTTTTCAGTGGAAAAAAAAGAAAGAAAAAGAAAAAAAGTTTTGGTAACCGCGGAAGCAGCAGTATTCCAAATATCAAGTCTCTCCAGAGACATGGAATAGAGTTTCACATACTTTCATATTGCAAGACAAGGAAGCACGCACGCACACACATACACACATACACAAACGCACGCTCACAAACATACACACACACAGAAACAATCAAATACTTACACACAAACATACACACATACATAAATACAAAGACAGTCAAATATACTGAAGCACAGGCTCAAATACTCACACATACACACACATATATATAGACAAGCATGGATACACAAACATAACTACTGACAAGCACACACACACACACATACATACACACACAGACATACACATTTACGTATGTACATGAACACGCCCATACATGCACAACAGTAAAGACACACACACAAACACACGCGCACACATATATGTGTGTAAAAATAGGGGCATTCATGTAGAATATACGCAAAAACACGACAGAGGGTAGATAATGAAAAGACGTTTGCATACATAATCATGAATTCACATCACTCACTACGACTTACAAACATCCAAACATAACCAGAATGAATCATATAAACATGTGTAAATATATCTATCTATATATCTACCTATCTAATATATCTATGTGCGTGTGTACACATACATACATACATACATACATACATACATTCATACATATATATCTATCTCTCTCTATATATATATATACATATACATACATACATTATATATATATAATATATATATATATATAATATATATATATATATATATACATACATATATACATATATGTAAAGGGATGCGTATGTGCCATTTGTATGGGTGTGTGTTCAATTATGGACGCATATCAATCTGAAATTACCAAAGAAATATTTAGAACCGCTTGTACATTATTCTCTCACTCGCTTTCTCTCTCCCTCTCTTTCTCTCTCTTTCTCTCTCTCTCTCTCTCTCTCTCTCTCTCTCTGTATCTATCTATACGCAAATAATATATTTGTAAATTTGTGTGTGTATATATATATTATAATATATATATAATTATGGTGTGTATCATATATATATATATATAATATATATATATAATATATATATATGCATATATAATATGTATATATATTTATTATATATATACATACTCGCGCGCGCGTGCACACACATATATTTTTAGTACATTTTGATTGGTTCCTCACTCATTGATCTTTGACCGGCAGTAGCATCACATTAGAGTGACGAAATCTATCACATCAACTTTAGTATATTTATTTATATATTTATTAAGAAGACAACGAGAACAACAGGTAGACAATGTGGGAAGGGCATGTTTTAACATATGTTGTATTAGACCAACGCTTAAAAAGAGTGGAAAGTGCTATGACGTATCGGACGCTAGTCCTTCATCAGAACAAAGATAGAGAATGAACAAAGGAAAGAGAAACAGTGGCTGGAGAAATATAAAGAATAGGTGAGAGTAGGTGTTGCAAAAAGAAATGAAGAAAGGGTTAAAAGCAGATGAAATTGCGGTTTATGGGAGGAGTTAAGAAGAGAGGAGCATGTAGGTTGGTGTGTGTAAGTATTGGAGGTTATCCGTGTACAGAGATAGGAACAAAAGTTGACTTGTTTGAGTGGTAGTATGAATTAACACGGATTTATTAATTCATAAGAGAAATGCAATCGCTTGAATTTTATCTCACGATATTTTGGATAGGTCAGTTTAAAACATAGGCTTACAACTTTTAGTTAGACTGAGAAACTTGCTACAATCGGAATTGTTACTTCCAAACAATAGAATAGAAGGTTCCTGTTGTATGAAAATGCGCCAAATAGACAGATAAATAGAGAATCTTAAAAATCCTTTGCTGATGACCTAACACTGATAAGATTTACTCCTATATCTATTATATAAAATCAGTCCTGTCTGTGTATGTCTTGTAGGATCTCGGGCATCCTCCATCCGATTGTGCTCAAATTTAATATGTAGATACCGGCGGTATCAGGGCGTGCATAAGTCTTGAAAAAATTACAAAAATCGATTCCAGGTAAGAATGCGATCGATAAAGCCGTGGGAACGTGCATTTGTACGCGCAAGTACATTAGCTGTTGCGATCGATACTACGCGTAGGCGAGAAAAATGCATGTGCAGTTTGCACAAAAAAAAAATGCCGGCTGGCTTGAAATAATGCCACAAAATGGGACGGTCGGACAAGTTGTTTCGAGAAAATTTGGTTTAAATGTTTGACAACTCAGCACTCTATATTGGACGAGGGGCGTTTTGCTCGTAACATATAAAATTATAGAATTTTTATATGTTAAATTCACCTTAAATTTTCAGGTGATTTCTTTTGCACTGTTATTATTATTTTTATACGCTCGCAAATATGTTGCTATATTTACATTATATCCCTTGTATATATACACGATTTTCTTATAAAAGAATGAGTATTTGCTAGTGTCTAATATAACGCGTTTCATTATCTTACCTTTTCCCTGATAGTATGCCCCTCTTTCAATTTTTAAAATATTCCTTTCTACTATAGGCACAAGAGATGAACATTTGGGGAAGGGTACTAGTCGATCAGATCGATGCCAGTGTTCAACTGGTACTTAATTTATCAACCCCAAGAGAATTAAAAGTAAAGTCAACTTCGGCGGAATTTGAACTCAGAACGTAAGAAATAGCATGAAGCATTTTGCCCAGCGTGCTACCGATTCTGTCAGCTCGTCTCCTCTAATTTAAAAAAAATAATGCTTATAGCGTCTAGTAATAAAATCGGATAGCTGGATTTTATCCATCCGAGGTTTGCTATGATATTCAAGCATTTCCTCTAAATTCTTATTATATAAGAAAAAAAAAAACTTTTTCGTATTTACATGGTCAGCAAAGAGAAACTCGGAATAACGGTTTCAAACGACTTCAGTTTCAAATAAATCATGAGTATATATTATTCTTTTTTACTCTATGCACAGGGCCCGAAATTTTGGAGGAGGAGGCCAGTCGATCAGATCAACCCCAGTATGCAACTGTTGCTTAATTTATCGACCCGAAAGGATGAAAGACAAAGTGGAGCTGGGCGGAATTTGAACTCAGACCCTAAAAACAGACGAA
>NC_043014.1:41959191-41974191 GCF_006345805.1 Octopus sinensis
TTCGCCCGGTGTGCTAACGATTCTGCCAAGTACACAACCGAACGAAATCGCCAGTATCTGAAATAGAGAATATCCTCTCTTGCATCGGATAGATAAATTCCTTTTAAATTCTCTTGGTGTATTCGGAACAAGAAATGTTTTCAAGCAACAAGGCTGCTAACCATACACAAACTCATAACTTAGGGAAACAAAGCACATGTTCAGCAATTTGTACATGGAAAAGCAGTAAATGATCTTCTTTGTATCACCTGGAGAGATTCCGAAATCAATGCAAGTAGATATGTATGTTACTACGTCAATATCAAAACAGTTGCAAGCGAAAACGCTTTAGTAATGAAATAGCTACAGTAAACCAAGTGTACTCACTTACAGTATGTCAGAATAAAAGTATTAATAGATCTGCTTTGATTGTTCCACCAACTGGTGTTTGTACATGCTTTTGAATGGAGAGCGCCTCGAGAGGGATTTTTTACTGAAAAATATACTCTTGAAGAAACTACTTAACATAAAAAATATAATAGCTTTGTGCACATGCAAGAACACGATAACAATTGGAAATGAAACCGATGTAGTTTTAAACATTTAAAGCGAAATTTCATATCTAAAGATGTGGTTAATACATTGAAATACTGTAATTTTATTTTGATAAAGCAACCTCTTTTAACTGATTTCTAACATTCGTTTCGCAACAAACTTATTGCATATAATATCTATATAAAAGGATTCCAAGTGTTACGATGACGTTTCAGGCCAATACTACTAAACCAGATGCTCTATGGGTGATATTCCAAACGTGATAGTGGCACAGACGAAATATATACTTTTAAAATGAGTTGGGTATTTTATTTATATCATATTATTAAAAAAGAAGCTGATCTCCGGCGGTCTGTCCGTAACGACATTTATATATAGAGAAAAGAATGGGAAGAATCATAAGGAAGAATCAGAAGAGGAAGAATCAAAAGTTGCTGAGAGAGAAATACAGTGTGAGAGAGAGAGAGAGAGAGGAGCGAGAGCGAGAGCGTGTGTGTGTATGTGTGTGTGTATCTAAAAGATAGATAGGTAGTGTTGTCGCCATAGTAACTAACAACTTTTGATTTAAAAAGGTGGGTATTTCGTGTGCAAATCTGTCAACACAAAGTAACACAAGCTTTAAAAAATACGACTTATATATATATATATATATATATATATATATATATAGATAATAGATATATATATATATATATATAATATATATATATATAATATATATATAAAATACAAAATTGGACAGAATGCAAAATTCAAATAGACGATACAAAAAAATGGGCGGGTCATTCGAAGCCTCTAATCTTCAGTCAAGAACCGGATCATCCTCGGAATTTCGGCTGATTAATCTTGATATATATATATTATATATATATATATTATATATATATATATATATATATATATATATATATATATATATATATATATATATATATATATATATATACATATATAAATATAAATATATATACATATATACATAACATGCCTTTTTCAGTTTCCGTGTACCAACACTGCTCGCTAGGCTTTGGTTGGCCCGGGGTGATTGCACAAGATACCTGGCCAAGATTCCACGCAGAGACCGATCCCAGAACCTTGTTGTTGGGAAAGAAACTTCTTACCACACAGCTGCCACACGCACATACACATACGTACATACATGTATACACACACAGATATAAAGCACACATGCATAGTCACAAATACACATACACAAATACGCACATACACACACGTATCTGTCTCCTCAGTAGCATATCAACCCCCCATGCTCCTGAACATGATATAATTTAAAGTGATCCAATAAATTCGATGACAAAAATATTTCATTAAATTTATTTCATCGACTGAATGGAGTGTGCCAGATATCCACAGCCATCCGTAGCTGTTATGTATTGGTGAGTATTAATACAATAAACTGAACGCACGAAACACCAATGTACTCAAGCCACGACCCAACTGACTTTGCCAAAAACAGCACACGTCTGTATGCGTCAGTCAGAATTGATACTGCTTAACGTCGTTAATCTGGGTGCTGCCGTTGTTTTCAATAGCAATTGGCCATCATATAGCACTTTATTTGCTTAACCCGGGAAGTCTATAATCCGTTTATATCGAAACAAGGATTAAATAGGCGAAAGAAAACAAGACCGATACAGAACGATACAGCGTGTCCACCAATGTCGCCCACCACCGTCACCCACCACCATCACCATCACCATCAACAACAACGCCGTCACCACCACCACCACCACTATCGCCGCCTCCATCACCATCGTCACCGCAACCTCTTCTATTAACACTATCTGCAGAACCACCATCATCACCACCTCCACAACCACCACCACTAGCACCACCAGCACCACTACCAGCACCAGCACCACTACCACCAGCACTACCACCAGCACCACCAACACCACCACCACCACCAACACCACCACCACCACCACCACCACCACCACACACCACCACCACCACCACCACCACCCCACCACCATCACCACCACTACTACTACCACCATCACCATCACCACCACCACCAAAACCACCACTACCACCACAACCACCACTACCACTACCACCACCAAAACCACCACCATCACCACCACTATTATTACCACCACCACCACCACCACAACTACCACCACCACCACCACCACCACCACACCACCACCACCACTACCATCACTATCACCACCACTACCACCATCATCATCACAGACGGTTAATTTTTTATTTATTTCTCCTTTGTGTTTACACCCCCCCCGCAACCGCCACCCTAAATTTGCTCCACGTCTGCAGAATGGTTAATATCCTAAATAATGTAAGCACTATGATTGCCAGCACTAAATAAAAACTGTTACGACCGTACTTCACGGGTCAATGAGAGATTTAGGCACCCAATGCGAAAAACCAGCAATGACACGAACAATCAGCATTATTATTTCGAAATATTGTCACGTGTTCTAAGCACGTAGATCACGTGCAAATCGGAGCATGCTCCTTTTATTCCTCATCGATTTACGCGCGTGCAAAACGACTGAACAAATATTGGCTGTTATATCGTTTCTATTTTGTTTCTAATAAAATAGATGTTGTCGCCATTTGCAAAATGTCGCCATTTGTAAAATGGCGAGATGGCTCATTAAGAGGAGCAGGCAGTAAAACATTTACTCTTGTTATCACCTACATAATGCCACGCAAACACAGACACACGTACACATAAAAGGCACATAGAATTCATAAACACATATACATAATTATAGACACGCGATACAGTCACACACGCTGTGTATGGGAAGACTTCGTAGAGTCACTTAAACACTTCCTTTCATGACTTTAATCTCATTCACTTGCTCAGAGCTTATTGGCGTATTATTGTTAAAATGACTGACGAAATCATTGTATTCATAGAAGGCGATGCGTCGGACGAGCTGGCAGAAACGTTAGCACACCGGGCGAAATGCGTAGCCGTATTTCGTCTGCCGCTACGTTCTGAGTTCAAATTCCGCCGAGGTCGACTTTGCCTTTCATCCTTTCGGGGTCGATAAATTAAGTACAAGTTACGCACTGGGGTCGATATAATCGACTTAATCCATTTGTGTGTCCATGTTTGTCCTCTCTGTGTTTAGCCCCTTGTGGGTAGTAAAGAAATAGGTATTTCGCCTGCCGCTACGTTCTGAGTTCGAATTCCGCCGAGGCTGTTTGTATAATATATATATATATATATATATACATAAACACACACACACACACACACACACACACACCATATATATATATATATATATATATATTATATATATATATATACGTATGTATATAAATATATATATATATATATAATATATATAATATATATATATATATATACTAGCAGAGATACTTGGCGTTGCCCGTTACAGTCAATTGAAGAATTAGACTTTTCTGTTATATATATACATGGATACACACACACACACCACATACACACACACACACACACACACACACACCACACACACCACATATATATATATATTATATATGTGTGTGTATATTATATAAAATACATGAAAGTACATGAAGTTTATTAAAAAAAGAGGATCATGTATATACCTCCTGGCTGTTGGGATTATAACACCGCGTTGTAAACAATGTTCCTTGTTTTTCCTTGTGGAGCATATACAAAAAGGTTTCTTTTAGTTCCTACTCTTGAGCAGCCAATATACAGTTGCCCATGCGAGAAGCAGGGCTCTTCCAAGAGAAGACCAGCTACAGAGAGGGTTTGACCCTGAGATTTGTTAATGGACATGGCAAAGCTGACACAAAGGGGGAATTGCAGTCTTCTGAATGTAAATGGAATTTCTGCTCCTGATGGAGGAAGAGGAATTCTTGAAATAAAGACGTCATCAGCTTTTCCACATCCAGAAAGAATGATCGCCTCGATAACGTGTGACAATATTTTCTTTATCACCAGTCGTGTTGCATTGCAAAGTCTTGGTGGTTCCAGATTGCGGAGTAGCATTACAGGAGTTCCAACTTTAAGTGCTAATATGTGTAGAGGTAGTCCAGGAGGCTCCAGTGAATTGAGAAATTCCACCACCACCGTCACCACCACCTCCACCAACGACAACAACAACAGCGACAACAACAATAGCAACGATATCGTCGTTTTGCCGTCTACCATAACTACCAACAACAACACCACTACTACAACCTCAACCACCACAAATGACACCAACACTACCTCCAACACTACCACCAAAAACAAATCCAATTTTGCACAAGCGTTAAAACCACAAAAAAGACATTACTAAACTTCAAAAGTTTGTGTTTGGATAATATTTTTTATGTATTAGTTGTGCAACAACTAAAACATTCGGTTGTGCAAATTCTTTGCACGGGAAACCTTCCCTGTGTGGCGTGTTTCCCGATTTTGTAGAATTTGCTTTCAGCTTTCTTAGCCATTTCTGTTTTGGCGACTTCAAAGCCATGAAGTCGTCGTTCTAAAAGAACGCTGGTCTCCTTGACAACGCTTACGACGTTGATTTCCCTACCCTGCCTTCCCCACAGCTTCATGAATGAGGGGGGAAGGGGAGGAGCAATACAGGTGCAAGTGCGAGCATGGACGCCAACTCCGCCACGGAAACACGAAAAAATTGGAAGAACCCAGACGGCAGCTTCACAAAGGACAACTCTGCCACAAACACCACCACCATCACCACGACGACGACGACCATCACCACCACCACCACCACCACCACCGCCGTCGCTGCCACTACCACCCCTGCCGTCGCTATTCCCACCACCACCACCACCATACTATACCTCTGCTCTCTCCTTTTGGCTACTAAATCTATTACCATATTTCACAAGCACCATCGCCATACAATATTGACTACAAGTTTGCCTTTTTATTGCCTTCAAAAGTTTGTGTTCGGATAATATTTTTTATGTATTAGTTGTGCAACAACTAAAACATTCGGTTGTGCAAATTCTTTGCACGGGAAACCTTCCCTGTGTGGCGTGTTTCCCGATTTTGTAGAATTTGCTTTCGGCTTTCTTAGCCATTTCTGTTTTGGCGACTTCAAAGCCACGAAGTCGTCGTTCTAAAAGAACGCTGGTCTCCTTGACAACGCTTACGACGTTGATTTCCCTACCCTGCCTTCCCCACAGCTTCATGAAGGAGGGAGGAAGGGGAGGAGCAACACAGGTGCAGGTGCGAGCATTGTCGCCAACTCCGCCACCGACACAAAGAAAAAATTGGAAGAACCCAGACGACAGCTTCACAGTCAAAGGACAACTCTGCCACAAACACCACCACCATCATCACGACGACGACGACGACCACCACCACCACCACCACCATCACCACTACCACCATGACCACCACCACCACCACCACCATGACCACCACCATCACCACTACCGCCATGACCACCACCACCACCACCATGACCACCACCACTACCACCATGACCACCACCACCACTACCACCATGACCACCACCACCACTACCACCATGACCACCACCACCACCACCACCATGACCACTACCACCATCACCACCACCATCACCACCACCACTACCACCATCACCACCACCACCACTACCACCATCACCACCACCACATCACCACTACCACCATGACCACCACCACAACTACCACCATGACCACCACCACCACCACCACCACCACCGCCGCCGCCGCCGCCGCCACCACCGCTGCCACTACCACCTCCGCCGTCGCTATTTCCACCGCTACCGCCGCCACCACCACCACCAGTTATTAATTGTAGTGGTAGAGTGTTTATGCCGAATATGTACGTATGCATGTATATATATATATATATGTATGCCTGTATATATGTACAAAATCCACTGAGAAGGTTTTTATTAGTCTGAGGCTACAGCAGAAGACACATGCCAAGTCACCACACAGTGGGACTGAACCCAGGACCATGTGTTTGGAACGTAGTTTGTTACTACACAGCCACACCTGCCCCTATGTATGTGTGTGTGTGTGCGTATGTGTGTATGGGTAGATATATTATGCATGTATAAATGTGTATATATATGTGTACATATTACATGTACATCTATATATAGACATCTACACATAAAATACAAAATACAAAGTTATATCTTGATATCGCTAGTGATAACAATACTCAAAATATATAACAGACTGGAATTGTAGGCCCGTCTCATGCAATTTAGATCAATTGGATCTTGTCCTCCCTCTTGTATAGAAGTGTACTGCTGCAGCGAAATTCATTTTAGGACTTCCTTCTATCGAAGGCATTTTAACAAAGATGCCTCCGTAAAGACGATGAAAATATTGTCAATTTTCCCAAACAGGGACACAATTCAATTTTTAAACAATAACCACATCCCCTCCTCCGAAAGGGGGAGGGTTACGGTTTACAATTATTTAACAAATGCAACACAACAACGTTTCCCTGACGAGGAACCAACAAACGTAATTACAATAGTCAAACTGTAATAATAATAACAACAAACCTTTTTAACGTATCCCCATTTATGTGAAACCACTTATTCAAGTTCATGTCGTTGATGCAATTTTATACGAATTGCTAATACACACACACACACACATAATAAGGGTGAAAAATTGAATATTAATTTGATTAATATGAATTGAAAACCAGTGGTGTAGCATATAAGACCATAGCGGATGTTCTTCTAGCAAAAAGGATGACCACTATTAATGGTTCATCCATTTTAATAGTTTCAGTATTAAAATGAAAGTGCCTGCATTACAATAGAGAGATGTTTTTGTTTCACTTTTAACACGTAATACAGAAATAGTGGATGAGATATGATATTGGTGTGGGGTCACCCTAGGGAAAAAGTTAACATTTTTTTGCCGATGACACTCCCCGGACCTTAAGTAAGGCATGTGTAAAATTTGAATGAAATTGGTTGTGTAGTTCTCAAGTTTTAGGGAAACACACAGACAGACAGACAGACACATATTCTCAGTTTTATATATATATATATATATATATATATATATATATATATATATATATATATATATATTTATATACATATTTAATATATATATATATATATATATATATATATATATATATATATATATATATATACATACATATACATATACATATATGAAACTCCGACTTTTTTCATGGCTACCGAATAATTGTCATATATATATACTATATATATATATATAATATATTAAAAATGAGGGTGTCTGACTAAATATCGATATTATCCTCGTATATAAATTTATATATATATTAATATATATATATATATAATATATGTATGTATCTATGTATGTACGTACGTACACACTTATATGCATAAATACTGAGGTCGATTCGCTCGACTGAACTACTTCAAGGGTGGGCTCCAGCATAGCCACAGTCTAGTGACAAATGCAAGCAATAATAAAAAGGAATAAATAAAAGATATTGCAAGTAATGATAGTATTCGAAGCGATAATAAGAAATTAATAAACAAATAAAATTAAATTAACATAAAATAAATATATTATTTTAGACGTATATGGTATTAGAAATATGTCAAGGCGTGTTCATCATAAAATGATTTTTGTCAAATATTTACGTAAAATAAGATATATATATGTAAAATAATATATAGTTACGAACAGTGAAATTTTATCACTGACGATTCACAATGGTGTGACGACTCATTGACGTAAGGGGAGCGCAATGGGTCAATATCTAAATGTTACAAAATAAGCGAAATAAGAATATTGAAACCATTTTGTGTTCTTAAATGGCTGAAAAGGTTTCTTTCGCGATGTAAATGTTTCTGTTTCAACTCGTAGCGCCGTATCATATACGGGTTCGTGTTTCTTTGTTTGCGTAATAAAAACAAGCAAACACACACACACACACACACACGCACGCACAGGATATATAAATATACACACACAAACACACGCACACACAAACACAGAATATATGTGTGCGTGTGTGTGTGTGCCTAAATCTATGTATGTATGCACATATATAAATATGTGTGGTGTATATATATATATATATATATACACATACATATATGTATGTATATATATATTTATATATATATATATATATTGTATATATATATGTTTATATATATATGTGTATATATATATATTATATATATATATATATGAAATATATATGAATGTATATATGTATATACGTATATATATGTGTGTGAATATATATATATATATATGCATGCACACACACACACGCACATACACGCGCACACACATACACACACACACATATACACATATGTGTGTGGCTCTGTGGTAAGAAGCTTGCTTACCAATCTTATAGTCCCGGGTTCAGTTCCACTGCCTGACACCTTTGGTAAGTAGCTTCTACTATAGAGTGGGGCCGACCAAATCCTTATGACTGGATTTAGTAGACGGAAACTGTAAGAAGCCCTTCGTATATATATATATATTTGTGTGTCCGTGTTTGTCCCCCCATTATCGCTTGACAACCGTTGTTGGTGTGTTTACGTCCCTGTAACATAGCGGTTCAGCAAAAGAGACCGATAGAATAAGTACTGGGCTTACAAAAAATAAGTCCTGATGTGGATTTCTTCGACTGAAGGCCGTCCTCCAGCTTGGTGGCAATCAGATGACTGAAACTAGTAAAAAAATAAAAGAACAAAAGAATAAATATATAACAAATTTAAATATTTGGATGTATATGTATGTTTACATATATTTATATATATTTGTACGTATGTATATATGTATGCATGTATCTATCTATCTATTTATTATTCTATCAATCTTTCTGCCAATCTATCTATCTTCTTATCTATCTATCTATCTATCTCTATCTATCTATCTATCTATCTATCTATCTATCTATCTATCAATAATGTCACATGTGTTAACATGTGACATTATTGACCGAGGTTACCGTGGTCCTTTCCGTGGGCTTTTCTTTCCACGGGTAAACCTTATCTGCTTTACCCTTTACACTTTACATCATGACATTTCTGTGATACACGATCCCTACTGATCGTTTTCTTTTCTCTCTCTTTTTTTACGATCCTTTTTGATTAAAAACCTACCACCCTTGTTATTTTTTATTTGTCTTTTTCTTTTTCTTTTCTTTTCTCTCCAAGAAGAAAAGCTCTACTTTGTAATTTGTCCCCTCTGTGTTCAGCCCTGTGTGGCTAATAAAGAAACATATCTATCTATCTATCTATCTATCTATCTATCTATCTATCTATCTATCTATCTATCTATCTATCTATCTATCCATCTAACTATCTATCCATGAATCTTTGTATCTGTCTATCTGTTTTTCAGTCAGTGTTTCTGTCTGTCTGTGCGTGTGTGTCCAAGCCTCCTTCTAATCCAGTGAACTCTTTCAAATGTAGGTGGAGACACTTAACTCTGATCCTTTCTACAAATATGTTGTTCAAGCAAATGCTAATAGAAATGTATACTCTACAATAGGGAGGGAGAGGCAATGGTAAGGAGGTAGACAAGGTGGTGGTATGGTGATGGTGGTGGTGGTAGTGAAAGTTGTGACGGTAATGGTGGCGATGATGGTGGTGCTTGTGATAGTGGCTGAAACTGTCATGGTGGTTCTTGTAGTAATTTGATGGCCACGATGACAGTGGAGATGGTGATGGTGATGATGATGATGATGATGATGATGATGATGATGATGATGATGATGATGATGATAGTGAAGGTAGTCATAGTAATGGTGGTGGAGGTCTAGTAGCGATGTTAATGGTGGTGGTGGTTGTGGTGGCGGTGGTAGCGGTGTGGCGGTAATGGTGGTGTTGGCGATGATAATGTATGTAGTGATGATGATTGTGGTCGATAAGGAGGTTACGATGGTAGTAGTGGTGGTCGCAGAGACTGTGATGATGATGATGATGATGATGATGATAGTAGATGTCTTGTTGATTTTCTTGTTGTTGTTGTTGAGAGTGGTGGAAGCGGCGGTGAAGTTATTGCAGAGATGGCGGCAGTGACGTCTGTGGTTGTGTTGGTGATATTGTTGGTATTGGTAAGGGCGGTGTAGCTGTTGTGTGTACCTGTACTGTAGTAGTAGTAGTAGTAGTAGTAGTAGTAGTAGTAGTAGTAGTAGTAGCAGCAGCAGCTGCTGCTGCTGCTGCTGCAGTAAATGTATTTATGCTGGAAGTTAATGGAATCGTTACTGAAATTGTATAGGTAGCAGTGTAGTGGTGGTAGTGGTCTCGTTAATAATAGTAGTTTAGCAGCAGCATGATGGTTGCTATTATTGTTGCTGTTCTAAGGTGGTGAGCTGGCAGAATCGTTAAGCACGCCAAGCGAAATAGCAGTATTTCGTCTGTCACTACGTTCTGAGTTCAAATTCCGCCGAGGTCGACTTTGCCTTTCATCCTTTCGAGGTCGGTAAATTAAGTACCAGTAAATCACTGGGGTCGATGTAATCGACTTATCCCTCGCCAAAAAATAATTGCTGCCCTTGTGGCAAAATTTGAAACCATTATTTTTGCTGTTCTTGTCGTTCAACTTCAGTTCAATCTCTGTCAATGGACCATTAAGTCTTCTTTCAGGGACTTAACGATGATTACATAGTCGAATGTGTGTTCCTCTCCATTTTAGCCTGGTTAGGGAGAAACTTGCTGCTATGTCATGTATGGCCGAGTGACTATGTAGAGATGTAGTCCTTAGACATTTTCTGTCTGCGAACCCCCTTCGATTCCTATTTTACTCTAGTGGACCCTCATAGCCGTTCGATGATTAAGAAAACCTTATATTTGTATAATTAATTATAAGAAAATGTATAAATGTTTTTTAATGTTTTGTGCATTGTAGAAGAATAACCGATTTATTTCCCATAAATTTTTTACAACAAAACCTTATATGAACCCCTAAGGGCCATGTGGGCTCCGATTGAGAACCGCTGATGTAGAAGCTGTCCAATTGGTTGTTACTGTTGTTTAATCATAGAGTTAGTGGCGTAGCTACAGTGTATGCTACCTGGGACAACCCTTGAGTTTGCCACTTGGAGACCCAGACCATCTTCGGGTCCCCAAGTGGCAAAATCCCATAGTAGCAAAATAGACCCAAAATGCCATCCCCATAAAAGCGTCACCCGGGGCAATCCTCAACCCTCGCTTCACAGTCCACCCTACTGCTTAGCACATCTCCAATGCAATAGACTAACAATCAAACGCATTCCAGTTGTGACTATCCCGTCTTTTCCCATGTACGATCTGTTTAGAGAACATATCATCGGATATGGCCATTTCTAAGAGATGAAATCTGATTGTAGACGAAGGTAGATTTGGCTGTTATTTCTGGCAGATTGAGCGACCACTAAAAAGCTCCATCAGAGGTAATGGTAATCATTGTTATTTATTATTTATGCGCCCTTTTCAAGCCTAGCCAGGCTCATGGGCCCGGTTTCCCGGTTTCTGTGGCTTATGTATCCCCCCCCCACAATTGGACGGGACGCCAGTCCATCGCAGCGTTACTCAAGAAAAAGGAAGAAAGCGCGAGAGAAAGTTGGGGCAAAAGAGTACAACAGGGGTTACCACCACCCCCTGCCGGAATCTCATGGAGCTTTAGGTGTTTTCGCTCAATAAACACACACAACGCCCGGTCTGGGAATCGAAACCGCGAGTCCGCTACCCTAACCACTGGGCCATTGCCACTGGGACAAACAAGGACAAACAAACGGTTTAAGTCGATATCGACCCCAGTGCGTAACTGGTACTTATTTGATCGACCCCGAAAGAATCCATAGTAATCATTGTAATCGCTGTTATTTCTAGCAGATTGAGCGACCTTCATAGGTAATGGCAATCGAGGTAGTCGTCTAAGCTTTACACTCTAAAGAAGGTATTCTTCGTAATGTGAGATTTGTTGGTATCTGTGACAATTATAATGATGGTGTAGCTGATATAGCATTAATGGAGGCGCTACTACTACTACTACTACTACTACTACTACTACTACTACTGCTGCTGCTGCTGCTGCTACTACTACTACTATCACCACCACTACCACCATCACCACCACTACTACTACTACTACCACCACCACCAGTACTACTACTACTACTACTACCACCACCACCACCAGTGCTACTACTACTACTACTACTATCACGACCACGACCACCACAACCACCACTACTACTACTACTACTACTACTACTACTACTACTATACTACTACTACTACTACTACAACAACTACTACTACTACTACTAGATAAGTACATGCATCCATACGTACATATAAAAGCAATGAATGCAGTGTTGCCATTAGTGAGTACTGACAGGGAAGTGGCGTTATTTTTAAAAGATACTTTAGAAAATTGGTGCTGAAATGGATATCTCTAATGATTGCATGTATGTGCGCAAACATGTACGTATGTACGTGTGTGTGTGTGTGCGTGTGTGTGTCGGTGTGGGTGTGTGTGTGTGTGTGTGTGTGTGTGTGGTGTGTATGCTTACGTCCTCCTACAAGTGAGTTCAAATTCCACCAAATTAAAAGCCTACCCTTCCACTCCCTCGGGTCGATAAATTATGTACCAGGCATGTGCTGGTATAGATTCCGTCAGCTATACTCTCTAAACCACTTCTCTCTCTCATTATATACATACATACATATATAAATATATATAATATATATATATATATATATATATATGTACAAAGGTATGTATGTAAATGTATGCAGTATATCTTTTCGGCAGTGTGGCAGTGCTAATAATAAAGCATACACACACACATACATCTATGTATATATATATATATATATATAGATATATATGTGTGTGTGTGTGTGTGTGTTGTGTGTGTGTGTGTGGGTGTGTGGTGTGTGCGAGTGCGTGTTCATATAAATATATATACATATGTATGCATATAATATATACCTGTGTGTATGTATATATTTATATATATATGCATGTATGTATGTATATATATATATATATTAAATACTATATATATATTATATATAATATATCTATATATATATATATCATACATATATATATGTATGTATGTATATATATATATGCTTCATGTATGTGTTTTTGCCCACGTTCATATGACATCCGCCTGCGCACACACAACACACCACCCACACACATGGAGAAAGACGCAAGTATAGAATGCGTACGGAAGGGAGGGAGAATCCGAAAGTTTAAGACTAAATAAGATAAATAAAAAAATAAATAAAAAGAGCAGAAAAAGAGTATTGGTTTCTGTTTGGTTAGCCGCTACGTCTGTATATTTTAATTTCCAAATTTAATTTACTTTGAGAGATAAATCACACAAAATTCTTATTTAACACGTAACGGAGTTTAACTGATTTTTTCATATGACTTAGCGTAGTGGCTTACATCTTGGCGAGTAGACAGGGTGCTAAAAAAAAAGTTAAGAGCCTTTTTGGACGAATCATTATAGAAAGTAAGCTTGGTTATTATTAATCCGCTTGAGTTTAGTGAGTCGTGAGAGATTTAGCATGTGTTTGAGGTTTAGGGATGTCTTGACAGACATGAAAATCTAAAAAAGGCACACTGAAAAAAAAAACCGAATTGACGATGAATACTGAAGGGATCAGGGATTAGCGTAAAACCCAAACGATTTTTATCTTATTGACCCCGAGTCCTGCATTCTCCTTGGCCCCATACTATGTTTTAAACTCGTCGTCATCGTTGTTATGAAAATCGTTGTAGCTGTTGAATTCCAGATCTTGTCTAATGGAGCACAAGGACGACCAAAGACATTCCTGTAATGACTTCTTTAATATGATGGAAGCACTCCGTCGGTTACGACGATGAGGTTTCCGGTTGATCCGAATCAACGGAACAGCCTGCTCGTGAAATTAACGTATAAGTGGCTGAGCACTCCACAGACACGTGCACCCTTAACGTAGTTCTCGGGGATATTCAGCGTGACACAGAGAGTGACAAGGCCGCCCCTTGAATACAGGTACAACATAAACAGGAAGTAAGAGTGGAGAAAAGTTGTGGTGAAAGAGTACAGCAGGGATCACCACCATCCCCTGCCGGAACCTCGAGGAGCTTTAGGTGTTTTCGCTCAATAAACACTCACAACGCCCGGTCTGGGAATCGAAACCGCGATCCTATGACCGCGAGTCTGCTGCCCTAACCACTGGGCCATTGCGCCTCCTCTTTATATATAATTAACTACAGTATAGGTGCAGGCGTGGCTTATAGGCGCAGGGGTGGTTTATAGGCGCAGCCATGGCTACAGGTGCAGGCGTAGTTGTGTGGTAAGACGCTTGCTGCCCAACCACATGGCTCCGGGTTCAGTCCCACTGCATGAAATACCTATTTCTTTACTACCCACAAGGAGCTAAACACAGAGAGGACAAACAAGGACAGACAAAGGGATTAAGTCGATTATATCGTACCCCAGTGCGTAACTGGTACTTAATTTATCGACCCCGAAAGGATGAAAGG
>NC_043014.1:41979191-41994191 GCF_006345805.1 Octopus sinensis
CTTGGTAGGTAATGGAGGATGGTAAACAGTTAAGAGATCACTAAACAATGAACTTAAAACCCTTAGAATTTCTTTTTCCAAGAATATGTAAATATATGTAAATATTATATTGCTGAGTGGGGTTGGGGTGTCATTTGATATAATGAAGCAGAAGGGAATAAATGGTGCTTAGTTACTTAAAATTACACCCGTAATGAAGAAGAAAATAATTAATTTTACTGATTAATTATTGTCAAAAAATTCAAGGAAGACAATTCCGAAATCAAAATCAATTATAAATTGAATGAGGACATGCAGTGGAAGTTGAGTCTCAGTGTATCTTTTGTGTTTTTCTTTTGTCGTTTTTAATCATTCGACTGCGGCCATGCTGGAGTACCGTCTTGAAAGGCTTTTGTCGGACGAATCTCCCTTAGTACTTATTTTGTCGGATGTCTTTTGTCGAACCGCTAGGTCAAGGGACGTAAACAAACCAATTGCAGCTGTCAAATGGTTTGTACGTGTGTATGTGTGTGTGTGGGGGGGAAGAAACATGAACACAAAGACACGCATACATCGATATAAACATATACACACATATCTAGACATACATGCACGCATGCGCATACACACTTGCACACACATACATACACATGCATAACACGCATCTACTCCCATCATCGCTTGACAACTGATGTTGATGTGTTTACCTAGCTGCAACCTAGAGGTTCGGCAAAAGAAACCGATCGAATAAGTACTATATTTACAAGGGATAAGTCCTGGGTCCGATTTGTTGCTAAGGTGGTGCTCCAGCATGGCCGCAGTCAAGCAACTGAAAAAAATAGAAGAATATAAGAATATATATATATGTGTGTGTGTGTGTGTGTGTGAGAGAGAGAGAGAGAGAGAGAGAGAGAGAGAGAGAGAGAGAGAGAGAGAGAGAGCCACTACACATTCTTTATTTTCTCTCCTGTTTCTTTCTGTGCTCCTTTCTGTGGAAGAGTGTAGGCTCGAAACGTTAAAGACGTTTTCACTTCCCGAGCGTTATACTAATACATCTGTTCGTTGTTAACGCCACCTGCTTTCATCTTTTGTTCTTTTGTGAATTCCCCCCTTCTCTCTCTCTCTCTCTCTCTCTCTCTCTCTATATATATATATATATATATATATATATATATATATAAATATATATATATATACATAATATGTATATATAGAAGTGTGTGTGTGTGTGTGTACACGGTATTATATATATATATATATATATACACGCACGCGCACAGGCATGGCGAGCTTCTTTCAGTGTACGTCTAACAAATCCCCGTAGAAACTTTTGTCGGTCCGGAGTGATAGTAGAAGACATTGTCATGGGACTGGACTAGGAACTGTGAGAGCTGAGAAGTAAAATTCTTATCAAGCAGCCATGTATATTTGTGTGTATGTGTGCTTGTATGTGTGTATATATGTGTGTGTGTGTTTGTGCATATGTATATGTGTATTTGCATGTGTGTGTGTGAGTGTGTTAATGATAAGTAGAACACAAAATTAATGTCGTACTACTTGCTATCCTTATTCGACTCTTTTGTACCACCATCTGGTGCCATAAATAGCAGGAAGAGAGCCGTAATTTTACCAATAAACTGCTTTCCGTTGAGTTAAAATATATGCTTTAGATAAACTTGCTGTTTGCGATGCATGTACAGAATTACTGAAAATATTTCCCTGATATGCACAACTGAGCTCAAATCCTGTATTGTGCAATACGTTTTGGGTAAGGAAGGCGTTTTAACTACATCCAGCCGTCACTTGCGAGTGAGTGTGATTTGGTAGTATGTAGTAGGCTTATATGGAAACACATGGCCTAGTGGTTAGAGCAGCGGACTCGTGGTCGAGGGATCGCGGGTTCGAATCTCAGACCGGGCTATGTGTGTGTTTGTGAGCGAAACACGGCTCCGGCAGAAGGTAATGGCGAACTTCTACTGACTCTTTCGCCACAATTTTCTCTCACTCTTTCCTCCTGCATCTTGCAGCTCACCTGCGACGGACCGGCGTCCCGTTCAGGTGAGGAGCCTCTACGCCAAGGAAACCGGGAAACCGGCCCTTATTAGCCACGCATGGCTCGAGAAGGAACAAACAGTAGGCTTATACTAATTGCTTTAGATTCTAAAGTAATCCTTTGCAGTCGTAGACATATTATGGGGCCACTCACACTTGAGGCAGAGGACAAAAAACTCGACAGGTGGCGGGAAAGAGAGAGAGAGAAATGGAGGGAGATTGAGATGCGCGAGTTGGTTCTAATCGCAGTTGAGTAAATTAGTGCGAAGTGAAGTTCCTTGCTTAAGGATACAGTGTGTCACACGGTATAGGATTCGCACCCACGATCGTTTTGAGAATTAACCACACACTCTAACCTCAAGGCCACACGCGTTTATAAGGGGAGCGTAGTCGAATATTAAAACAATGTTGCATTTATTTTCATTTCTTTGCTGTGCACCGGTGTCTCGAATAGAAAACAGCAAAGTGAATCCGATTAGATAGTAGACCAGTTATTAATGGTACCTACTACGGCACTCCATCGGTTACGACGACGAAGGTTCCTGTTGATACGATCAACGGAACAGCTTGCTCGTGAAATTAACGTGCAAGTGGCTGAGCATTCCACAGAAGCGTGTACCATTAACGTAGTTCTCGGGGATATTCAGCGCGGTACACAGAGTGTGAAAAGGCTGGTCCTTCGAAATAGAGGTACAACAGAAACAAGAAGAACGAGTGAAAGAAAGTTGTGGTGAAAGAGTACAGCAGGGTTCACCACCACCCCGCTGCCGGATCTTCGTGGAGCTTTAGATGTTACCGGTCAATAAACACTCACAACACCCACTCTGGGAATCGAAACCGCGATCCTATGACCGGGAGTCCGCTGCTCTAACCACCGCGCCATTGCGCTTCCACTAGTGGTACCTACACTATTACGAATGTGCATTTCAGCAGAATCACTTGACTTTTTTGTTTTGCAACTGTTTGTTTGTTCGTTTTTTTTTTTCGTTCTGTTTTTTTTTTTTTTTTCGTTTCTTGTTTTGCTGAATTGGGTGTCTGAAGGAATGTCTTCAGGTTGTGGCAGTTTCGATGTTCTTGTTGTTATGGTTTAACTTTGGGTCAACTCAGTTACTCACACATACTTTTACAGTCGCATAGATACACACACATATCATTTGTTCACAGTATATCTGGTTGTGCAGGGGTTGATTGTATGTATGTATGCATGTATGTGTGTATATGTATGTATGTATGTTATGAATGTATGTAAGCATGTTATGTATGTATGCTTGTATGAATGTATATGCATGTATGTGTGCTTATGTATGTGCGTAAGTATGTTAGGTATGTATATACGCATGTATGTATGTATGTGTATCTGTGCATATGTATGTATGTGTGTCAGTATGTTAGGTGTTATGTATGCATGTATGTATATGTATGTGTCCATGTGCATGTGTGCATACAGGCATGTGTGTTTGTGTGAATACGTATGTATTTGAGCATGCATGTAGGTATGCATGTATGTATGTGTATTCATACATATATGTATGCATATATCCATGTATGTACATATATATATATATGTATATATATATATATATATATATATATATATCAACAATCAAGGAACGGCCATAATAGGCCATTCACCCACTAGAAATAACAGCCAAAGCTTCAACCGCAAATAAAGATTAATTCCGTAAACAGGAGAAAATTTAAAAAACATTTACCCTGTAAATTTTCTCCTGTTTACGGAATTAATCTTTGTTTGCGGTTGAAGCTTTGGCTGTTATTTCTAGTGGGTGAATGGCCTATTATGGCCGTTCCTTGATTGTTGATGTTGAACTTAAAAATGGTCTATGACTATTTAATTTTTTCCCACTGGGCCGCTGGTGGCAAAAAGAATTCTACAAAATTTTTCTTGCCACCCTATATTGATTAATTATATATATATATATGTATATGTATTATATATATATATCCATGTATGTATACATATATGTATGCATGTATCAATATATGCATGTGTGTATGTATGTATGTATGTATATATGTATACAAGTATTTATACATGTCTGTATGAATGCATATATGTGAGTGTATGTGTGTAGTTGTCTCATTAATGACGAGTGTTAGATTGAATGTGTGTTTAGGTGGCGGTAAGGAACGAGATTAGTATGACCCATAACAGCAGCAGCAGCAGCACTACCTGAAACTTAATGAATAATAAGAATTAATTAAGATTAATGCTGACGGTTACTCCAGCAGCAATATAATTAACAACAACAACACAACAACAACAACACAACAACAACAACAATAACAACAACGGCAACAACGGTTAGGTCGACTGTGACAACGGCGTGCATTATTCCTACAATACAAAACATAATAAAAAGTTGGCTGAAATTGGTTGACCAGAAGGCCTTGAGCAGAGCTGTCGCTCAAAGTATCAGACAATGGCTCGAGAAAAAAGGATTTAAAGTTAAGATCAGTGGCTTAAAAAGTAGATGATGATGATGATGACGATGATGATAACGATGATGACGATTATCATGATCATGATGGTGATGATGATGATGGTGATGGTGATGATGATGATGATGATGGTGATCATTATCATGATGATGATCATGATGATGATGGTGATGATCATGATGGTGATGGTGAAGATGGTGATGATGATGATGACGGTGGTGGTGGTAGTGAAGATGATGATGATGATGATGATGATAGTGGTGGTGGTGGTGGTTTGTGGTGAAGATGATGATGATGACGACGACGACGACGACGGCGACGATGATGATGATGATGATGATGATGATGATGAGAAGGAGGAGGAGGTCACTCAATGTGAAGCATTCACAAAAATATCGATTGTTGTCGTTTAACCGTAGCCAATTTTGGTGGAAAATAATGCAACTACGCCGATTCCAAATAAGGAACAGACGAAAACTGGTCTGGAACAAACAAACCAAAACTACCACTACCATATATGTACATTATGTATGGCAGAAAGATATATATATATATATATATATATATATATATATATAATATATATATATATATATAATCCTCATGACATCACATGAGCCAGGGGTCCTCCTGAACTCCAGGACGGAAGCTGTGGGAATTGTCCACATTTTTGTAAATTTTTACTTAAAAATTGGAAAACCTAGCTATCAAGCGTAGGAAGACAACTTGCCTGGCCATAATTTTTAAAGAGAAATATTTCTTAAACGATCACCAGCGTTATTGTGTTTTTAAAAAAAGAAATTATTTGCAGAGAACAGTTATCGTTTAGAGAAACTGAAGATATGTCTAGTTCACGCTAGATATGAAACCAATGTTTTATATATATATATATATATATATATAACGGCAGTTTGTCTGTCTGGATGTCTGTGTGTCTGTCAGGTTGTACCCTGACCCTGACCACGGCTTTCAACCGATTCTGATGAAACTTGACACACACACAGCCCAATGTCATAATTCAAAACTAACGCAGCGAAAATTTTGAAAAGTTCCCCCAGTTCTGAAAAAAATTGATAAATTCGGCATGGGGTCGGGAATCTAAGCTTCTTATATGCAACACATTTTCTGTTGTAGTTTTCGCACTTGCAATCGATTTTCACCAAACTCATGGTGAAGCTTAATGTTACCCTAAGAAACTTAATTCTGCCGTTAGTTTTCCATGCAACAACTTACCATCAGAAAAAATCGATAAAATCATGCCATTTTGGGAAATCGCGTTCAAATTCAAGATGACATATTCTCAACAATATCTTTCACAAATTGGCAGGAATTTTTTTAAAAATTCACAGCGAGCATCATGTCTGCTCCAAGGAGCTATATGGCCCTTTTTATTCCAATAGGATACTTTATTACTGGAAAACATCGGTTGATTAAATCATATGTGGCACACATAGCAAACCGATTTGTGTATTAAACACAAACCACAGACTGTCTAGGGGACGCAACTCGGCCTTTTTAACTCTCTTGGGAGGCGCAATGATGTTTTCATGTTTTCGCCCAAAGGGACAGCTAGGAACATCGCATACACAGAAGTATTCGAGTGAAGAGAAGACATGCAACCTACACATGCGCCTTCGTTCCCTAGGGGGAAAGGACTAGATTGGGATTAGTCGTTGCCTACTAGGGGCTCTTACATACCCGGGCAACGCCGGGCTATGCTGCTAGTATATATATATATATGTATGTATGTACACACACACACATACACACACATGATTGCTTATAGTATCTACATTTTTTATTTTATTTTTACACTTCAGTCATGCAGTTTGAAACCTACGCAATTATCCAACTGTATGACTAGGAATCAAATTGGATTATAAATAATATAAGGTTCGTCCTGTCCTCTAGCGTGAACGGTGGAATTTTAGGACTTAATTTAGGGGAAAATTGTGTCCTTGAAGCTAATAAATACGCTGTATATTTTCTTTCGTGTTAATGTGTGCAATTTCAAAGAACTTTGCTTTTTTTCTACCACATGAATTTTTATTATTAATAAAACCTTTTAATCGGTTGAATTAAATGTCATACTCTCGATCGCATTTTTATTGAAGCATTTAAGAAATCCAAGATTTAAACAGTGAAGCCGTTACAGTAGAAAAAGTAAGATAGAGACTCGAAATCACGATGGTCCAGTAACTCTTGATCGCGTGCTCTTATCAAATTCCATTTTAACCTCTTAGATATTTTTTTCTTAATTTCCATGCGAAAAATATATTTTTTATTATTTATTTTGAATCTGTATATAAGGAAGAATAAGTACGCAAATCATTTTGGATCAGTTATGATTTATTATGAAATTACTGATAGAAATGGCAGTTACTGATAGTTAATGATAGAAAACGGGAATAACATCATGTACGAGGTATTTCAGGGTAGAAATAAGTGACAGATACCTCAGAGTACAGAGAACGTACATTTTCGTTCAAATATATATTTACAACACATCTCTGGACGAAAATATACGGGATAATATGTTAAGAGGTTAATATTCACTGTGATATTAAATATATGTTTATATGCATGTAATTGATTAGTCTGAGAATTCACGATAAGTAATCTTGAAAATTTCAAAGTATGATAAGAAGTAGGTATTTAGTTTAAAAAAAAAAAAAGGATCCGTGATGCTGAATGGGTCCACAAACTAGCATATTTTTTTAATAATAGTTAACAGATAGTTAACACTACGTCGTGTGTGATGTCAAACAGGAGCCATCTTTGAACGCTGTTATTGCAAGCTTGCTTACAATGTATTATTAATATATGGATTATGCCAGTAACAATTAATTAGTATGTTTAATATCATTTTAATCGCATCGCACAATCATATGTATTGTGTGTGTGTATATATATATATATATATATATATATATATATATATATATATATATATATATATATATATATACGTATACACACACAATATACATTCATATATGCATGCATGTATATATATATATATACATATATATTTACATATATTTATATATAAATGTATATATATATATATATATATATATATACACTCATATATATTCATATATATATATGTATATATATATATAGGATATATATATATATATATATACATACATACATATACAAATATATATTTGTACACTTATGCATAAATTTATAGGTGTGTCTGTGTATGACTTTATGTATGTATGTATGCATGTATGTATGTGTGTATGTATGTATGTATGCATATGTGTAAGTAGTCCCTTATCTTGAAACATGTTTAAAGAAATTCTTTTAGGGATGGATAATCTGCAGTATCTCATACACACACATACACACACACATAAACGCCTACGTACATCTACATGTATCTTTGTTTATGTGTAAGTGTCTGTGAATCTGTGTATTTATTTGTATATGTGTGTGTGGGAATAGATGAGGTGAATATTTGCACACCCGATTGTATATTATGATGGACGAGAATATTTTACAGCAAAAGGAACAGATTTTAAACTAAAATTTAAAATGTAACTACGCAATTTTTTTATTATTTAACAATATAATTTTATAATTGTAATTCAAAATTAAATCCGATTTACGAGGGTTTACATTTAACCCTATCAATTTTCGTTGTAAAAATAATCTATGAAAATTATTTAAAAAATCATGTAAAAAATTTCAAACAATCTCGGTGAAAATTGTCGCGTTATATATTTTTATCTTCTCGTTTGAGCCTTTTGTCTACAGTCATTTTACAGTATTCCTTCAAAGGATCTTTAGACGAAAAATCAAACCATTATATAATTTTTAAAGTCTGGTACTTACACTATAGGAACTTTTTGTTATATCGCACCGGTAATTTAGAGGATGAAAAAAAACAACACCGGCTATCAAACATAGTGGTAGGGACAATACAAACAGACACACACTTATAAATATATATATATACTTACATCTAAGAGACCAAAGTGCATGTACACGGCCATATAAATATATAAAAAGGAATACAAAATATGGGACAAGAACGCAAAACATCCAGACAGATGATACAAGAGAGGGACAAGAAAAAACACGGACGGGTCGACGGGCTTCTACATACTTTCTGTCTACCAAATTCACTCACCTCACAAAGATTAGGCGTGTTGGGGGTTATCATAGAAGACATTTGTCCAAGGTGCCGCGCAGTGGGACCGAGCGTGAAAGTATGTGGCTGTAAAGCGAGCTCCTTAATCACACAACCAAAGCTACTTATTTATATTAACAGAAATAATTCAAAAATATCGAAAAATACATTTACTTTTGATTACTGTTCTTTATCCCATTGTTCTCCCTTATTTAGCAGGCCCTTTCTGGGTAGATAAATTAAATACCAATTGTGTACTGGAGTCGATCTAATCGACTAGTTCCCTCCCACAAAATGTCAGGCCTTGTGTTTAAAGTAGAAAATATTATATAATTATTCATAAAATGTCAGAAATTGTCAAAACAGAGTTTTGGAATGAGCTTTTCCTCAAGAACCTTTTAAAGTTATATTTTTCGAATATTTCTTCGTGTTGTATGTTTTAAACATAGTAGTAAATACAGAATTGTAATTGAAGAAGTTACAAATGTAAATTAAAAAAATATAAATAGGAGTTTCTAAAGTTTACACTTATTTGAAAAATAGACTTTAGATAAAATCAAATCAAGAAAAATATATTCCGGCATCATGATTTTCCCTCAATTAATGATCTTTTCTAAATAGCAACAGCTAACCCTTCTGAAGGCTGAACGCGTCCTTAAAATCACAGGTTTCCCAGCTCTGGCCGAAAAACTCTTTGCCAGATGTGGAGGAGTTAACAAACTAGCGCTTGAATGACATTCGCTATGTTCCAACTTCAATATTTTAAAAATTATATACAAAACTAATTCACCATCTAAAGTGGAAAAGCAAAAGAAAAAGATGTTTTTCAAAATTCAACAGAGAGACGTCATATATATATATTCTGGGGATGCTATAAAAATATAACCGATTATATAAACAATCTTTGAAATCCACAGCTTTTCAAACACTTATAAACTTCGGGCAAAGGTTTATCTCCCAAAACAGAAGTCTCCGAAGTTTATTAAGTTATTAACGTAATTTAATAGACTGGAGCTACATAAATTTATTTAGATAGAGGAAATTTTCTAAAACAATAATATTTAAATGACATTTTTTTTTTCATAGTGTGTGTTTCTAAAGAACTTGTCACATTCATCAAAAACCGTGAAACAACTGTCATTGAAAACATCGCTAAGAATCCTATTTTCTAAAACCATAGAACAATTAACACAGAAAATTAATCAACATCGACTCCGATAAATAGCTGCAATTTTAATTACGGTTGAATGTTGTCAACAACAATCTAAGTTGTTTACATTTAATAATTTTACAGTTGAAAGAGCCTCGCGCTTACATATCCTTTAGTTAATTCAGACAAATATCACAATTATTTCCCTTCAAGCATTCTACCTGCTCCTATTAATTGAAGAATATATTCTTTGAAACATCGGCGTTTATTTGTTCTGGAATTTCAATCGATAAAATCCTTTTTGTTTTATTAATCATTAGCAAAATGAAGAATGTAGAAAAGAAAAAAACAAAAACAAAAAGAAAGAATAATAAAACTATAAAAGAAAAATTTTAGTAGCAACAATATTTTTACCATTCTAACACTAACTGGTGACTTGATCTGCTAGAAAGAGTACCCAGATTTTCCTCAAATCACATTCATAACTATTTGAAATAAATAATATACTTATGAGGCAGCATTCAAATATATATATATTATATATATAATATATATATATATATATATATATATATATATATATAGGTAACTACCCGCGTGCTGGTGGTGACTACTTTCCTTCTTTGGACTTTGCCGTTTACCTTTGACAAAAAGCTATGCTCGAATCGTTAAAACTCTCTCTTCTTACTGACCGTCAAGCTAATACATTCCATTCTGTCATTCTTCATTTATCATCAATGTGTTTGAGATGCGACTTCTACCAATATGATTTAGCTACGAGCCTATGAGCGAAATGTTATCTGTGTAACTTGGAACCATGTTATGTCACCTGAAGAGGCACTTCTGCAGAGCGGGGTGCACTGGAATTCATTATATTGATTCCCACAAACAAGAGAGCGGAGCAGAATTTCCCAAAACGATCGTTGTAATAAATAATATCCAGTATCAATTATTTCTATTATATATGTGTGTGTGTGAATGTGTAATATATATATATATATATATATATACTCATACATATATATTTCTTTACTGCCCACAAGGGGCTAAACACAGAGTGGACAAACAAGGACAGACACACGGATTAAGTCAATTACATCTACCCCAGTACGAAACTGGTACTTTATTTATCGACTCTGAAAGGATGAAAGGAAAAGCCGACCTCGGCCGAATTTGAACTCAGAACGTAACTGCTAAGCATTTCGCCCGGCGCGCTAACGTTTCTGCCAGCTTGCCGCCTATACTCATAAATATATATATCTATACGTACATATATACCTGGTTACATGCGTGTATATGCACGAATAAGTACATTTTCCCCGTATATATGTTTTATAACTTAGAACCTACTCGGAGAAATTGAAAGACATGCAAACTGTAAATATAGATATCTCAATGATGACCTTAATTCACTGACATAGCTTTCGTCAGTGTCCTCTCCGAGCTATATTTCAATTCTATTTTAAATTATTAATTAATAAAACATATAGCCTAATCATGCTTTGCAATGATGAACCGCTGTTTCTCACTAATCATCTTCTAACTAGAGATGACAGCTTCGACAAGACATGCAATATGTATGCATCTATGTATATATATATGCATGTATGCATGTATGTATATATGTATGTATATATGTGTATATATATATATATATATACATACATACACGCACACACACACACACACACACACACATACACACACACACATATATATATATAATATATATATATAAATATATATATATATATATATATATATATATATATATATATATATATATATATATATATATATATATATATATATATATATATATATATGCATATATATATATATATATATATATTATATATATATAGTTAAATAGCCATAAGTGAGATACTGAGCGGATTGAGGTCGGACTTGAAGCATATCCACCGTCAAGAGGAAAGGATGATCTGCGGGTTGTTGATTTTTAATAATTCCCGAAGGTGCTCTAAGAAAATACCT
This sequence comes from Octopus sinensis, assembly GCF_006345805.1. Classification (NCBI taxonomy): domain Eukaryota; kingdom Metazoa; phylum Mollusca; class Cephalopoda; order Octopoda; family Octopodidae; genus Octopus; species Octopus sinensis. Next base: position 41,990,972 of record NC_043014.1, read on the forward strand.
GTCACTCAAAGATATGATGAATTGACACGAGATAATAAATTCACCAGTAGAGGTCTCTGTTAATTGGCTCACCGACCCTTCTGTCTGTTCTTGATTAGAAGGCGTTCAGAGAGCCACTAGCTGGTTTAATTCATCACGATAGGACTTTGGGATTAAAGCGGGAGATTACCTTCTGATTGAACCACATCGATAATAAATGGATTATTTTCTCTTTTTTTTTGTTTCCATCATCTTTAAATTCTGGAAATTATTTAAACAGGGAGGTGACATAATATTAATTTGATGATTAGCGAAAGTGTTATTATATTTTTACTTTGTAGTTAATATGATTTTTATCGTTGAAAGTGATGTCTGCTGTGATCATATCCCTCAGATAAGTGTTTCTTCAGAGTTATAAAAACTTCCAATTTTTTTTTCTCGTTTGTCTCCTTGCTTTGTATTAACCAATCTGTGCCTCAGTGTAGCAGAATAGTGATGACAAGGTATTCAAGTGAAAATATGAAAAGACGTAATGTTGATCTCTCTCTCGGTCCCTTTTTCTCATTATCTCCTCTCTCTCTCTCTCTCTCTCTCTCTCTCTCTCTCATTCTGCCTGTCTCTCCTTACTCACAAACACACACACACACACACACACACACACACACAGAGTGAACACACACACACAGAGTGAATGTAACATTTTACGTTTATTCAATACGTCTTACGCGTGTTTTATTAATGAAAATGTCTGTTTTCCTAGGAATTACATTACTTTTAGATGACAGTATCAGATCATCAGAGATATATAACAAACAAATATATAAATTAGACCCCCTTCGGTCATGAATGACCATGGGATTGCACCTAGAAAGTTACCCTCCTAGACACAAGTCCGGGCAAAGTTGTTTATGGAAGACCAGCAGTCGCCCATACATACCAGCCTCCCCTCTCCACGCCACCAGTGTTATCCAAGGGAAAGACAAAGGTCGATACAGCTTGAAACCAGTGACATCGCAACTCATTTCTACAGCTGAGTGAACTGGAGCAACGTGAAATAAAGTGTTTTGCTCAAGAACACAACACGCAGTCCGGTCCGGGATTCGAGCTCACAACCTCACGATCGTAAACTCGACGCTCTAACCACTGAGCCATATATAAATAAATAACTTCAATCCATAGCATAACATACTGACAGATTCTGTAGGAACGAGAAACTATTGGACAACTATAGTATGTGTAACAGTTACTTTTCCTTTATTTTAAACCTCTGATGATTTGATATCATCTGAATGTGATATAGTTATATATATTTTCATTAACAAAACTGTTGCATGAATTCAGTGAATAAGGGTAAAATATTACCATCATTCTAGTTTTCTATGTGTAGTCTGTGTTCGATGGAGCACTAAAATGCGACAGAAAAAGTTATTTTCTCTTCTTGAATGCAATGTTCGGACACTAATGGAACAAGCTACTTATCACACAGCCACTCCTGCGCCTATATATAGAGATACATATATATTTACATGGATATTATATATTCGCGCGAACAATGATGAAACAATTGTAAATGGATGGTATGAATATTTGTTTTCACACCTCATCTCCCTCATAAGTTTATATGTATGTATTATATCAATATAAATACGTATCGATATGTATTAATCCGTCACATATTAATTCCTTAAAATATCTTAATAAAAATACCAAAACAATTATTCCCCGGGGACACTGATATTGGTTATGAGTTTAAGTAAAATTGCTACCTACATAAAATCACAAATTAACAAAGAATTATACGCCCATACTGATAATTTATTAAAGCAGGAGTGGCTATGTGGTAAGCAGCTTGCTTACCAACCACATGGTTCAGGGTTCAGTCCCACTGCATGGCACCTAGGGCAAGTGTCTTCTACTATAGCCTCGGGCCAGCCAAAGCCGTGTGAGTGAATTTGAAAGAAGCCCGTCGTATACATATATATATATATATATATATATATAATGTATATATTATATATATGTATAGATATATATATATATATATATATATATATATATATATATATATATATAATATATATATATATATATGTATATATATATATATGTATATATATATATATGTATATATATATATATATATATATATATATATATATATATATATATATATATATATATATATACATATATGTTTGTGTGTGTTTTTGTATCTGTGTTTGTCCCACCAACAACGCTTGACAACCGATGTTGGTTGTGTTTACGTCCCCGTAACAGCCGTTCGGCAAAAGTGACCCATAGACTAAGTACTAGGCTTACAAAGAATAAGTCCTGGGGGTAGATTTGCTTGACTAAAGATGATGCTCCGGCATGGCCGCAGTCAAATGACTGAAACAAGTAAAAGAGTAAGCACTTAGTATGTTATTCCTGAGTTTTTGAAGTTTGATAATTTCTTGTTCATTTTGATAGCGTCATGCAAACTACACCTCACCGTCTCTGACATTTATAACATAACGAAGTTTTTCTATTTTTCCGAAGTCAAAGAATCCTTTAGATTTGATCATCTACTGACTCCCTACAGTGCCCAGCGGGAATCCAAAATGAACTGCTCAAACATCTGGAATGGCGTTGCGGCTAAACATGCAACTATCTTACACAGCATTCAAAATGAGAAAAACGAAAAGAGATCTGGCTTCTAAACCTGCAACTGACGAACAAACTATCTCTTCCATTTACCTCACCTATCGTTAACACAACGGCCTATTAATAGGTATGCAATCTATTAGAAGACTCTCCCAGACCTTCTTGTAAATCACATCCACTGTCTTTGAAAGACAAGGTCGATTTTGATATTACAGTGCTAGATATTCGACATCTTAGTGTTAGATGTGATGGTCACGGCTAGAACATCTTTGATCATAATTGTTCGCTTTCAAGGCTGCTCTGTGTATTATGAATAACAACGGCTTCTTAGAAACTAGCTACTTAAATAAGACCTCTATTGCATACTGGACGGCGCAGCTCCCTTTCCTTTTCTCACGGTCAACGGTGTGTCGATGTCCAACAAGGCTGAGCATTAACAACTATGCCCATCTTTTTCTCCATCTCGAGAACATAACCCCTCTGGAATTCTCTTCTTTGCCACATCTAACTAGTTAAATAAGACCTCTATTGAACACCGGGCGGGACATCTGCCATTTCTCTTCTCACAATCTTACTTGTGTCGATGCCTCGCTCGGCA
>NC_043014.1:41999191-42002462 GCF_006345805.1 Octopus sinensis
TCTCTGATCACGAGCAGAAGTAGTGGGAGTGCATCATAGCCACGTGTTGAAAGGAATTTTGGTGGGGTTTGGATAATTCACCTTTGGAAACATGAAAGTTTCGTTCAACATCCTTAAACAACCCTTAATCAAGGACATTTTGAGCGGGATGGGCTACTCGCCCTGAAGAAAATTCTAACAGGGCCCCACTTGCAATATCATGCGCTGTTTATCTTGATATGAGCTCACCATGTCGCTCACATATGGTTGTGATGCATGTGCCTGGTGTACTCTTATCAGACGGTCAGTCATGATGGATATACTGGGCTTCGTATATTTTACTCCAGTGTCACTTTGACGGCATGCACTGCTCCCTCACTCGAGGTATGCTGTGGAATTTCTATTTTGGATATATTTGAGGTACTTAAGTGTGCTCATGACTTAGTATTTACTTCTTCCATTGGTGCAAGTAAGTATCTCATTTATTTTCTCATCGTATTTATCGCTGAGGACGAGAAAATTCTAAATGAATTAACTCAGAAATTGGGACCGATCCGATAATAACGAAATTTTTTTTAGGAATTTCTATCGGCTTGCTTTCGAGACGCGTACTTATAGTGATAAATTATATGGTTATTGATGATTAAGTCTATTTCGGCATATTTGGCATTGAAACTTTTTTTCTTTTGCCCTTGTTTATAAGTTGTTTATATATATATATATATATATACACAAAGAGATAGAGATAGATAGAGAGAGATAGGGTAGAGATAGAGAGAGAGAGGTAGAGATAGATAGATAGATAGATAGATAGATAGATAGATAGATAGATAGATAGATAGATAGATAGATAGATAGATAGATAAATATAGAGTATACATCTATGATTATATAAATCTGTACGTGAGGCACAGGAGTGGCTGTTTGTTAAGTAGCTTGCTTACCAACCACATGCTTCCGGGTGCAGTCCCACTGCGTGGTATCTTGGGCAAGTGTCTTCTGCTATAGCCCCGGGCCGACCAAAGTCTTGTGAGTGGATTTGGTAGACGGAAACTGAATGAAGCCCGTTGCATATATGTATATATATATATATATATATATATATATATATATTATGTGTGTGTGTGTGTGTGTGTGTGTGCGTGTATGTTTGTGTGTCTGTGTTTGTCCCCCTAGCATTGCTTGACAACCGATGCTGGTGTGTTTATGTCCCCGTAACTTAGCGGTTCGGCAAAAGAGACCGATAGAATAAGTACTGGGCTTACAAAGAATAAGTCCCGCGGTCGAGTTGCTCGATTAAAGGCGGTGCTCCAGCATGGCCGCAGTCAAATGACCGAAACAAGTAAAAGAGTAAAGAGAGAGTAGAGAGAGATAGAAGATACATACTCTCCGTTCAATAGATTTATATTTACTCTTGCCACTGAAATTGAGTAATAAAACAGCAGTTTTCATTACGAGTAACTGGGGATCGAACTAGCTAGTTTTGTTGTCTCCCACTGAAAACTTATCTGGTACGGATTAACTCGCCTTTGGAGCTGTCAATGTCAAGAGTTATATAACTTCTTATGGGAAATGTAAACAAAATTATTAGAAACGTAATCAAATGAATATAATAATAGAAAGTTGACGGCTAAGCATTAAGTTTTGTACCAATACAATGTAGCATGAATGAATGTACTTTTATTCTTTTATTCTTTTAATCTATCATTCTTTCACTTGTTTCAGCCACTGGACTGCAGTCATTCTGAAACAACACACTGAATGTGAAATGAAGACTGAAAATTCTTTTAATAAATATATTATTTTACCTCTTTTCTGAAAATAGTAGGCTATGTGAAAGTACAAATAAAAGGTGCCATGCAATGGAACTGAACCCGGAATCATGTGTTTAGGAAGCAAGCCTCTTACCACACAGTCATATATAAGTATATATATACATAACATACATATATATATTATATATATATATATATATATATATAATATATATATATATATATATATATATGTCCTTATACGTATACACAGACATATAGAACTGTATAAGCATAAATATATCTTATTCCTATACAAGAATGTTGTTGATAGTGACTGCGAAGCTTCGGACAGCCGCAGATAGTTTAGTTACCAATATACTGCTATGTCTGTTCTTATAGAACACCCATTTTAGGTGTCGATAAACATTACACATATAAATGTGTGTGTCTGTGTGTGTCTGTACGTATGTATATATGTATGTGTGTATACGACTATGAAAACAAAGCAATTAAAATATGAAAAACTTATTACGTTTATGCGTGGAGGTGCGTAGCTTAGTGGTTAGGGTGTTAGCACCATGATCGTAAGTTTGTGGTTTCGATTCCTGGACCGGGCGACGCGTTGTGTTCTTGAGTAAAACACTTCATTTCACGTTGCTCTAGTCCACAGAGCTGGCAAAAATGAGTAACACTGCGATGGACTGGCGTCCCGTCCAGCTGGGGAACATATAACGCCATAGAAACCGGGAAACCGGACCCATTAGCCTGGCTAGGCTTTAAAAGGGCGCATTTATTTTATTTATTTATAACGTTTATGTACGGTTTTGTATATTGAAGATTCATTAACTGCTGCAGACAGATTTTGAAATATAAATTAATCTTTTCTCTCTACGTTGTTTCAAATTTCACACAAACCTTGCAAATTAAAAGTTTTGAGCTCATGCCTTTTAAATCACTTTTTTTTTTTTAATTAAAGAATGATGTAGGAGTTTCGGTTTGGCCAATATAAGGTAGAATAAACGAGGGAGACGGGGAGGGGTGAGAGAGAATGAAGGGAAAAAATTTACGTTAAGTATACAGTTTATAATAAATCTATTTAATGCCATCAGCACAATCCTAAATAAATTTGATGAAAAAGTTCTTTCTCAAACACCATTTTCTTATAGAAAGTTAATTACGTATAATAACAATTATACAGATAAGGAATATTTGACGTAAAATTAACTATTTAAAAAATGCGACAAATAATAAAATGTTAAAAGTAAGGCAATTTATATCGCTGAGGAAGAACAAAGTGAATTTGTGAAATATTGTTTCTGTGAAAGAGGAAATGTGTTGTATGTCTTTGGAAGACGGGGCATGAAAATAGATAAGAATGAATTCACAATAGGGAATGTTAAGATTGAAGAGGTTAAAAAATGGGACATAATTTGTAAACTGCTATGAGTAAAAAAAACATAAAAAAATAATGAAATACAATTATTAAGTAAAACAAAAAAACGAAGCGAAGAATGGAAATATATTCACCAATCAGC
>NC_043014.1:42002562-42048277 GCF_006345805.1 Octopus sinensis
TGCTCTCTTTCTTCTTCTCTCTCTGTTTCTATCTCTCTCTTTCTCCCTCTCACTCACTCTCTCTCTCTCTCTCTCTCGTGTACGATTGTCTCTGTATTTTCTCTCCTACTTTATCTTTCTCTTCTGTATCTCTGTCTGTCTGTCTGTCTCTAGCTCTCTCTCTTTCTCTCACTCCCCTCTTTCTCTCCCTCCCCTTTCTCTCCGTCCCTTTCTCTTTCTCCGTCTCCCTCCCTCCCCCCTCTCTCCCTCCCACTCCCACTATCTTTTCCTCTCCTCTTCAGTTGGTTATGTCTGATTCATGAAAATTTTTTTTCTCGTAAGCATCAAATCCAGCAATTTCGAAGATTAGATCATATATATATATATGTGAGTGTATTTCTCTGTGTGTGTGCGCGCGTGTGCGTGTGCGTGTGTGTGTGTGTGCGTGTGTAATGCCTGTTCCCCAGCAGCACCGCTTAACAACCGGCGAGCTGGCAGAAACGTTAGCACGCCGGGCGAAATGCTTAGCGGTATTTCGTCTGCGTTACGTTGTGAGTTCAAATTCCGCCGAGGTCGACTTTGCCTTTCATCCTTTCAGGGTCGATAAATTAAGTACCAGTTACGCACTAGGGTCGATGTAATCGATTTAATACCTATGTCTGTCCTTGTTTGTCCCCTCTGTGTTTAGCCCCTTGTGGGTAATAAAGAAATAGGTATTGTTTCGTTTACGTCTCTGTAAGTTAGCGGTTCGGCACAAGAGCCCGAAAGAATAAGTACCCAGCTTTAAAAAATAAGAACTAAGCTTGATTTATTTGACTAAAACACTCCGAGTCGTTGCTCCAGAATGGCGGCAATCCGATGAATGAAACAAGCAAAAGATCAAAGAACATCTCTCTCTATATAAACGGCAGTTTGTCTGTGCGTGTTTCTGTGTGTCTGTTTTCTCGTACCCTCACCCTGACCACGCTTTCAAACGATTCTGATGAAACTTGACACCACATAGCCCAATGTCATAATTCAAAAACTACGCAGCGAAAATTTTGAAAAGTTCCCCCAGTTCTGAAAAAAATCGATAATTCGACATGGGGTCGAGAATAAAAAAAAACAAACCACAGACTGTCTAGGGGACGCAACTCAACTCTTTTATTACTCTCAAAAAAAAATTTACCATCATTTTTTTTCCATTTTTTTGCTATTTTTTGGCTATAACTCTCTAAAAATGCTTTATAGTTATTTCCCTTACAAACCTGAGCAACGCCGGGCGATACTGCTAGTAATATATATAAAATTTAACCAATTGTTGACAATGAAGTTGTATGGATGAAAATTATAGAATTAAACCAGAAAATAACCCCTTTTACCATATGCACAAGCTCTGGATTTAAAGGATGGGATCTGTTCGATTATATCGATACCAAGGTTTCACTGGTACTTATTTTATTGATTTTTCATAAAATTAGACCAGTGCTAACCTTGAACTAAACAATATCAGAAGCAACAACAACAACAACAGTAATGACACCGACAGCAGTAATAAAAATAGCAGAAGATTTGACCTTAAAATCTTAGTATCGGTTTAATCTGGTGTTCATGTCTTTATCAAATGAAAGGTCGATGTAAATTAAATGAATTAGACATCGTGTCCCTAGAATGGCGTAGGAGTGGCTGTGTGGTAAATAGCTTGCTTCCCAACCACATGGTTACGGGTTCAGGCCCACTGCGTGGTGCTTTGGGTAAGTATCTTCTTCAATAGTCCTGGGCCGTCTTGTGAGTTGATTTGGTAGAGGGAAACTGACAGGAGCCAATCGTGTGTGTGTAGCCGAAATTGCGAGGATGATCCGGTTCTTGAATGAAGATTAGAGGCTTCGAATGACCTGTCCGTTTTTTGTGTCGTCTATTTGAGTGCTTTGCGTTCTTGTCCCATCTTGCATTTTTTATATATATTTTTTATACATATATATATATATATATATGACTTTCTTTACATCAATACCCTAACATTGTTTTATTAGTAATTACTGAACATTGTTAAACATCCTCATACATAAAAACAGGAGTAAAAAAACACAACCCGTCCCTGGGTGGACTTAAACCACCAACCTTTCGGTTAACAGCCGAACGCGCTAACCGATTGCGCCACAGAGACGACATGCTAACTATTTTTTTTACATAGATATATATATATGTGTGTGTGTGTGTGTGTGTGTGTATCTTTGTGCCTGTCTGTGGTCCCACCGCAGCTTCACAACCGGTGTTGGTGTGTTTACATTCCCGTAAAAGAGTACGGTAGAATAAGTACTAGGCTTTAAAAAGTAAATACTAGGGTCAATATGTTCGACTAAAACAACGCGGTGCCCCAGCATGGCCACAATCATATGGCTGAAACAAATAAAAAACAAAAGATAAAAAAATTGAACTTGCCTAAGGAATACCCATTCAGCCAGATGCTGATTTGCTGGAAAGTATACTTCTGACTTTTTAATTAAGAGAAATATAAGAAATTAATTAATTATTGATTTCTGATTAGCGAACTTAGTAAACAAGTTAATATTTCCCGCGGCTTTTCATAAATCTGTTATTAAAAATCGGAAAAAAGAAATAAAAGAAATATATATATGTCTATGTAAAATCTAGCTAGCATGTCGTCTCTGTGGCGCAATCGGTTAGCGCGTTCGGCTGTTAACCGAAAGGTTGGTGGTTCGAGTCCACCCAGGGACGGGTTGTATTTGTTAAACTCCTGCTTTTATTTATGAGGATGTTTAACAATGTTCAGTAACTACTAATAAGACAATTTTAGGGTATTGATGTCAAGAAAGTCATATACTTTTATTAGTAACTAGCAGTATCGCCCGGCGTTGCTCGGGTTTGTAAGGGAAATAACTATAAAGCATTTTTAGAGAGTTATAGCCAAAAAATGGAAAAAGAAAATGATGGTAAATTTTGTGGAGTTGCGTCCCCTAGACAGTCTGTGGTTTGTGTTTCTGATTCTCGACCCGATGTCGAATTTATCGATTTTTTTCAGAACTGGGGGAACTTTTCAAAATTTTCGCTGCGTTAGTTTTGAATTATGACATTGGGCTATGTGTGTGTCAAGTTTCATCAGAATCGGTTGAAAGCCGTGGTCAGGGTGAGGGTACAACCTGACAGACACACAGACACACACACAGACAAACTGCCGTTTATATAGAGAGAAGATTACTGAAGAATGTCAGTTACGGCCTGCAGAACCACAAACAATTGATTATCTAACAGCTTATCAGCAAGAAAAAAAAGAAATATATATTTATGTCAACAACTTTCATGTCGTCTCTGTGGCGCAATCGGTTAGCGCGTTCGGCTGTTAACCGAAAGGTTGGTGGTTCAAGCCCACCCAGGGACGAGTGGTTTCTTTTTTTTTACCCTAGTATTTACTTTTTAAAGCCTAGTACTTATTCTACCGTACTCTTTTACGGGAACGTAAACACACCAACACCGGTTGTGAAGCTGCGGTGGGAACACAGACAGGCACAAAGATACACACACACACACACATACACACACACACACACACATACACACATATGTCTATGTAAAAAAAATAGTTAGCATGTCGTCTCTGTGGCGCAATCGGTTAGCGCGTTCGGCTGTTAACCGAAAGGTTGGTGGTTCAAGCCCACCCAGGGACGACTGATTTTTTTTTTTTTTTCTTTTAACCACTGTTTTTATTTATTCGGTAGTTTAATTCTTCGATTGTGGAGGCGTGTAGCATAGTGGTTAGGGTTTCAGCACCATGATCGTAGGATTGTGGTTTCGATTCGTGGACCGGGCGACGCGTTGTGTTCTTGAGCAAAACACTTCATTTCACGTTGCTCCAGTCCACTCAGCTGGCAAAAATGAGTAATGCTGCGATGGACTGGCGTCCCGTCCAGGTGGGGAACACATACGCCGTAGAAACCGGGAAACCGGGCCTATGAGCCTGGCTAGGCTTTAAAAGGGCGCGTTTATTTTATTTTATTTTATTTTATTATTTCTTTTAATTCTTCGATTAACCTTAGTTTAATCAAGTTTCGGTCTTATATCATTCTCTATTTCATTTTTTTTTCTCTCTGGACGTAATTATGTCTTTAAAATCAATAGATGCAGTTTTGTGAAATTGTTTTATCGGTCAGGTGTAAAAAGGGCTACACCCTTGATTTTAACAGACCCTCCAAGACGGTGAGGTTTCTGTCCTTCACGAGTATAAAGCATGAGATAAGGTAATTTCAGAGAGAGACCTATTTGAGGGAGTACGATCAAAGATATTCTGGTATTAACCATACCTTTTGAAAATCTAAAGGTACATTGTCAAGAAGTTCATCTTATTTTGAAATGGTTGGGTGAGAGATTTCACAGAATCTGTCTGCTATTTCCTGTCATCTCGAGTCACCACGCAGAAGCAACCTCGTTGGCATGTATTGGTGAATATGTCTTTGCTAATCAGTAATCATGTGTTTGTTCTGGGTTTTAGCAATCCGTATTTCGTAACTGGTTGACTTAATCTGCAGCCTTGTTTAACACCACCACCGCCCTCGTTGCCACTGCCTCCGCCGCCGCCGCCGCCGCACCCACCACCACAACCATTAGGACCTTAGATGTTTTTACTGGAGTTTCATTTATTGCAAGCATTTCAGTAAGGTCTCCGGCTTGGGAACATTTCCTTCCTTCTGCACAAAGACCTTCCCTCCTCGATTTAACCGAAGAAAGCAGAAAAATAAAGGACATAGCTATATGGTTAAGAAGGACGCTTAACAACCACACTGTTTCGGGTTCGATTCTATGAAGTTCAAAGAAACTATGAAGACGCTCATTGTATATTCATGCTTGTGTGTGTACGTATGTGAGTCTATATATATAGACGCCATGATAGATCGTTAGTCACGACACACATTTTTTTCTCTCCTTGTTTTTTTCTGTGTCCCTTTCTGTAGAAGAGCGTAGGCTCGAAACGTAAAAGACTTTTTCTATTCCTGAGCGTTATACTAATACATCTGTTTGTTTTGTACACCACCTGCCTTCGTCTTTTCTTTTGTTTTCGTAAACTTTCCCTATATATATATATATATATATATATATATATATATATATAATATATATATATATATATATATATATATATAATATATATAAATATTGTCAGGTTTTGATTACTTTTTACATAGATCGCTAGGGAAATGTGTAATTGAAAGCATATTTAGTATGGGTATTAGAAAAGTTTTCTTATGCGATTCATAAGACTATGAACTGTTTTCATGCGACTCAATAACTGGCACTCTGTTGGATACTAAAACGAGTGTTGCAATTGAGCCGATCAACGGAACAATCTGCTTCTGAAATTAATATACAAGTGGCTGAGCACTCCACAAACACGCGCATCCTTGACGTAGTTCTCGGGGAGATCCAGCGTGACACGAAATGTGAGATGGTTGGCTCTTTCAATTAGAGGCACAACTGGAGCAACATGAAGTCAATTTTCTTGCTTAATGACACAACGCGACGCCAGGAATCGAACTCATGACCTTACGATCGAGAGTCGAATTCACTAACCACTGAGCCACGCGTATTTACTCAATAGAGTTACAAGCAGGATTTTCAGTGAGAGATCTATTAAATTATAATTGTGACGAACGGAGTTTGTTATTAATTGGTATTGTACTATTGTGAGTGTACTCATGTGATTAGCAACTGATAGAGTCAAACTGGTACGTGCACATATAGTAACGAGAGTGTCTGATTGGCTAGATTTTGAGAAGTTGGTGTATAGGGAGTTCGTGAAGCATTTCATAGTTCAATGATAAGATAAACAATGTTAGGGTACTGATGTAGGGAAATCTATTATTTATTTTAAGTCGTTTATTATTATTATTATTTATATATATTTCCTTTTCAGATTAGAATACATGTTCAAAAATTGTGATACGAAAGGCCAAAAGTAAAATATCAAATGCCACGTCCCTGGGTGGATTCGAACCACCAACATTTCGGTTAACAGCCGAACGCGCTAACCGGTTGCGCCACGGAGACAGCTGCTGGTAATGTCCCTCACTAAGGTATTTAATTGTTTTGAAATTTAGCAAAGTTTAATTAGATTTCTTATGTACGAAAAGCACGAAATCCGTTATCAGCTGGCTCTATGGCGCAATCGGTTAGCGCGTGACTGGAAAATTTCGGCAGTGATATCTATACTTATATAATTTTCAGTATACAGTAAATCTCTCGACTATCACGGGTGTTACGTTCCATACTCCTCCGCGATAAGTGAAAATCCGCGAAGTAGAAACAGTACTGTACTGAGTTTCTTTTTTTAATAATCTGCATATAATTATTTTATCATAAATGCAAAAATAACACCACGGAGGAATCGACGTAAACTTAAATAGCAAACCGTGATATGGAGAGAGATTGCTATATTTCACGAAAATTAGTATAATGTGGACAGGCAAAGATTTTTGAGTCGAACATAACGACCACCGATATGCGCGAGAAAGTGATGTGTAAGAATTATACTATTAAAGTGAAGATATATTTATTCCCTGAGGTGTATAGATATTGATATAAACAAATCAAAAGAAAATATATCGTTCCTGGGTGGGCTTGAACCACCAACATTTCGATTAACCAGCCGAAACGCGCTAACCGATTGCGCCACAAGAGACAACTGAAGCTATAGTTTGTTCACAATGTATTTATTTGTTTTGCAATGAAGCCTAATTTATAAATGGCGCATTATTTTATGTTTGTTTTTTAATTCTTCGATTAACCTTGGTTTAATCAAGTTTCGGTCTTATATCATTCTCTATTTCATTTTATTTTCTCTCTGGACGTAATTATGTCTTTAAAATCAATAGATGCAGTTTTGTGAAATTATTTTATCAGTCAGGTGTAAAAAGGGCTACACCCTTGATTTTAACAGACCCTCCAAGACGGTGAGGTTTCTATCCTTGACGATCATAAAGCATGAGGTAAGGTAATTTCAGAGAGAGACCTACGTGAGGAATACGATCAAAGATATTCTGGTATTAACCAGATCTAAAACTACATTGTCAAGAAGTTCAACTTATTTTGAAATGGTTGGATGAAAGATTTCACAGAATCTGTTTGCTATTTCCTGGCATCTCGGGTCACCACGCAGAGGCAACCACGTTGGCATTTATTGGTGAATATGTCTTTGCTGTGTGGAGGCGCAATGGCCCAGTAGTTAGGGCAGCGGACTCGCGGTCGGAGGATCGCGGTTTCGATTCCCAGACCGGGCATTGTGAGTGTTTATTGAGCGAAAACACCTAAAGCTCCACGAGCCTCCGGCAGGGGGTGGTGGTGAACCCTGATGTACTCTTTCACCACAACTTTCTCTCGCTCTTTCTTCTTGTTTCTCTTGTACCTGTATTTCAAAGGGCCAGCCTTGTCACACTCTGTGTCACGCTGAATCTCCTCGAGAACTACGTTAGGGTACACGTGTCTGTGGAGTGCTCAGCCACTTGCACGTTAATATCACGAGCAAGCTGTTCCGTTGATCGTATCAGCTGGGACCCTCATCGTCGCAACCGACGGAGTGCTCCATCCATTTCTTTGCTAATCAGTAATCATGTGTTTGTTCTGGGTTTTAGCAATCCGGATTTCATAACTAGTTGACTTAATCTGCAGCCTTGTTTAACACCACCACCGCCGTCGTTGTCACTGTCTCCGCCGCCGCCGCCACTCCCACCACCACTACCACCACCGCCGCCACCACCACCACAATTACTACTACCACTAGGACCTTAGATGTTTTTACTGGAGTTTCATTTATTGCAAGCATTTGAGTAAGGTCTCCGGCTTGAGAACATTTCCTTCCTTCTGCACAAAGACCTTCCCTCCTTGATTTAACCGAAGAAAGCAGAAAAATTAAGGACATAGCTACTCATTTTTGCCAAATGGGTGGACTTGAGCAACGTTAAGTCAAGACTCTTGCTCAATGACACAAAGCGACGCCGGGAATCGAACTCATGATCTTTCGATCGTGAGCCAAATTCACTAACCACTGAGCCACGCGTATTTACTCGATAGAGTTACAAGCAGGATTTTCTGTGAGGGATCTATTAAATTATAATTGTGACGAACGGAGTTTGTTATTAATTGGTATTGTACTATTGTGAGTGTACTCATGTGATTAGCTGTTGATAGAGTCAACCGGTGCGTGCACATATAGTAACGAGAGTGTCTGATTGGCTAGATTTTGAGAAGTTGGTGTATAGGGAGTTCGTGAAGCATTTCATAGTTCAATGATAAGATAAAGAAAGTTAGGGTACTGATGTAGGGAAATCTATTATTTATTTTACGCCGTATTTTATATTATTATTTACATATATTTCCTCTTCAGATTAGAATACATGTTCAAAAATTGTGATACGAAAGGTCAAAAGTAAAATATCAAATATCACCGTCCCTGGGTGGACTCGAACCACCAACCTTTCGGTTAACAGCCGAACGCGCTAACCGATTGCGCCACAGAGACAGCTACTGGCGACGTTCCTCACTAAGGTATTTAATTGTTTTGAAATTTAGCAAAGATTAATTAGATTTCTAAAGTATGAAAGGCACAAAATCCGTTATCAGCTGGCTCTATGGCGCAATCGGCTAGCGCGTGACTGGAAAATTTCGGCAGTGATTCTATACTTATATATTTTCAGTATACAGTAAATCTCTCGACTATCACGGGTGGTTACGTACCGAACACCTCCGCGATAAGTGAAAATCCGCGAAGTAGAAACATACTGTACTGAGTTTCTTTTTTTAATAATTTGCATATAATTATTTTATCATAAATGCAAAAATAACACCACGGAGGAATCACGTAAGCTTAAATAGCAAACCGTGATATGGAGAGAGATTGCTATATTTCACGAAAATTAGTATAATGTGGACAGGCAAAGATTTTTGAGTCGAACATAACGACCGCCGATATGCGCGGAAAGTGATGTGTAAGAATTATACTATAAAGTTATGATATATCTTATTTCCTGAGGTGTATAGATATTGATATAAACAAATCAAAAGAAAATATCGTTCCTGGTGGGCTTGAACCACCAACATTTCGATTAACAGCCGAACGCGCTAACCGATTGCGCCACAGAGACAACTGAAGCTATAGTTGTTCACAATATTTATTTGTTTTGCAATGAAGCCTAATTTAATAAATGGCGCATTATTTTTTATGTTTGTTTTTTAATTCTTCGATTAACCTTGGTTTAATCAAGTTTCGGTCTTATATCATTCTCTATTTCTTTTTTTTTTCTCTCTGGACGTAATTATGTCTTTAAAATCAATAGATGCAGTTTTGTGAAATTATTTTATCAGTCAGGTGTAAAAAGGGCTACCCCTTAATTTAACAGACCCTCCAAGACGGTGAGGTTTCTGTCCTTGACGATCATAAAGCATGAGGTAAGGTAAGGTCAGAGAGAGACCTATTTGAGGGAGTACGATCAAAGATTTCTGGTATTAACCATACCTTTTGAAAATCTAAAGGTACATTGTCAAGAAGTTCATCTTATTTTGAAATAGTTGGATGAAAGATTTCACAAATCTGTTTGCTATTTCCTGGCATCTCGGGTCACCACGCAGAGGCAACCACATTGGCATGTATTGGTGAATATGTCTTTGCCAATTAGTCATAATGTGTTTGTTCTGGGTTTTAGCAATCCGGATTTCATAACTAGTTGACTTAATCTGCCAGCCTTGTTTAACACACCACCGCCGTCGTTGTCACTGTCTCCGCCGCCGCCGCCACTCCCACCACCACTACACCACCGCCGCCACCACCACCACAATTACTACTACCACTAGGACCTTAGATTTTTTACTGGAGTTTCATTTATTGCAGCATTTGAGTAAGGTCTCCGGCTTGAGAACATTTCCTTCCTTCTGCACAAAGACCTTCCCTCCTTGATTTACCGAAGAAAGCAGAAAAATAAGGACATAGCTACTCATTTTTGCCAAATGGGTGGACTTGAGCAACGTTAGTCAAGACTCTTGCTCAATGACACAAAGCGACGCCGGGAATCGAACTCATGATCTTTCGATCGTGAGCCAAATTCACTAACCACTGACCACGCGTATTTACTCGATAGAGTTACAAGCAGGATTTTCTGTGAGGGATCTATTAAATTATAATTGTGACCGGAGTTTGTGTATTAATTGGTATTGTACTATTGTGAGTGTACTCATGTGATTAGCTGTTGATAGAGTCAAACCGGTGCGTGCACATATAGTAACGAGAGTGTCTGATTGGCTCGATTTTGAGAAGTTGGTGTATAGGGAGTTCGTGAAGCATTTCATAGTTCAATGATAAGATAAGAAAGTTAGGGTACTGATGTAGGGAAATCTATTATTATTTTACGCCGTATTTTATATTATTATTTACATATATTTCCTCTTCAGATTAGAATACATGTTCAAAATTGTGATACGAAAGGTCAAAAGTAAAATATCAAATATCACCGTCCTGGGTGGACTCGAACCACCACCTTTCGGTTAACAGCCGAACGCGCTAACCGATTGCGCCACAGAGACAGCTACTGGCGACGTTCCTCACTAAGGTATTTAATTGTTTTGAAATTTAGCAAAGATTAATTAGATTTCTAAAGTATGAAAGGCACAAAATCCGTTATCAGCTGGCTCTATGGCGCAATCGGCTAGCGCGTGACTGGAAAATTTCGGCAGTGATATCTATACTTATATAATTTTCAGTATACAGTAAATCTCTCGACTATCACGGGTGTTACGTACCGAACACCTCCGCGATAAGTGAAAATCCGCGAAGTAGAAACAGTACTGTACTGAGTTTCTTTTTTTAATAATTTGCATATAATTATTTTATCATAAATGCAAAAATAACACCACGGAGGAATCAACGTAAGCTTAAATAGCAAACCGTGATATGGAGAGAGATTGCTATATTTCACGAAAATTAGTATAATGTGGACAGGCAAAGATTTTTGAGTCGAACATAACGACCGCCGATATGCGCGAGAAAGTGATGTGTAAGAATTATACTATTAAAGTTATGATATATCTTATTCCTGAGGTGTATAGATATTGATATAAACAAATCAAAAGAAAATATATCGTTCCTGGGTGGGCTTGAACCACCAACATTTCGATTAACAGCCGAACGCGCTAACCGATTGCGCCACAGAGACAACTGAAGCTATAGTTTGTTCACAATGTATTTATTTGTTTTGCAATGAAGCCTAATTTAATAAATGGCGCATTTATTTTATGTTTGTTTTTTAATTCTTCGATTAACCTTGGTTTAATCAAGTTTCGGTCTTATATCATTCTCTATTTCATTTTTTTTTTCTCTCTGGACGTAATTATGTCTTTAAAATCAATAGATGCAGTTTTGTGAAATTATTTTATCAGTCAGGTGTAAAAAGGGCTACACCCTTAATTTTAACAGACCCTCCAAGACGGTGAGGTTTCTGTCCTTGACGATCATAAAGCATGAGGTAAGGTAAGGTCAGAGAGAGACCTATTTGAGGGAGTACGATCAAAGATATTCTGGTATTAACCATACCTTTTGAAAATCTAAAGGTACATTGTCAAGAAGTTCATCTTATTTTGAAATAGTTGGATGAAAGATTTCACAGAATCTGTTTGCTATTTCCTGGCATCTCGGGTCACCACGCAGAGGCAACCACATTGGCATGTATTGGTGAATATGTCTTTGCCAATTAGTCATAATGTGTTTGTTCTGGGTTTTAGCAATCCGGATTTCATAACTGGTTGACTTAATCTGCAGCCTTGTTTAACATAACCGCCGCCACCACCACTATCACCACCACCGCCGCCACCACCACTATCACCACCACCGCCGCCACCACCACAATTACTATTACCACTAGTACCTTAGATGGTTTTACATTTATTGCAAGCATTTGAGTAAGGTTTCCGGCTTGAGAACATTTCCTTCCTTCTGCACAAAACCTTCCCTCCTCGATTTAACTGAAGAGAGCAGAAAAATAAAGGACATAGCTATGTGGTTAAGAAGGACGCTTAACAACCACACTGTTTCGGGTTCGATTCTATGAAGTTCAAAGAAACTATGAAGATGCTCATTGTATATTCATGCTTGTGTGTGCACGTATGTGAGTCTATATATATAGACGCCATGATAGATCGTTAGTCACGACACACATTTTTTTCTCTCCTTGTTTTTTTCTGTGTCCCTTTCTGTAGAAGAGCGTAGGCTCGAAACGTAAAAGACTTTTTCTTTTCCTGAGCGTTATACTAATACATCTGTTTGTTTTCTACGCCACCTGTCTTCGTCTTTTGTTGTTGTTGTTTTTTTCATAAACTTTCCCCACATATATATATATATTATATATATATATATATATTTATATATATATATATATATATTATATATATATATATATATATATATATAATATATATATATATATATATATATATATATATATATATAGTCAGGTTTTGATTACTTTTGACATGGATCGCTAAAGAACTGTGTAATTGGAGGGATATTTAGCATGGGTATTAGAAAAGTTT
Organism: Octopus sinensis; assembly: GCF_006345805.1. Taxonomy (NCBI): domain Eukaryota; kingdom Metazoa; phylum Mollusca; class Cephalopoda; order Octopoda; family Octopodidae; genus Octopus; species Octopus sinensis. The sequence continues at coordinate 42,015,103 of NC_043014.1, forward strand.
CCTTATACGATTCCTAAGACTATGAACTGTTTTCATGCGACTCAATAATTGGCACTCTGTCGGATACGACAACGAGTGTTGCAATTGATCCGATCAACGGAATAATCCGCGCCTGGAATTAATATACAAGTGGCTGAGCACTCCACAAACACGCGCATCCTTGACGTAGTTCTCGGAGAGATCCAGCGTGACACGAATGTGAGATGGTTGGCTCTTTCAATTAGAGGCACAACTGGAGCAACGTGAAGTCAAGTTTCTTGCTTAATGACACAACGCGACGCCGGGAATCGAACTCATGACCTTTCGATCGTGAGCCGAATTCACTAACCACTGAGCCACGCGTATTTACTCAATAGAGTTACAAGCAGGATTTTCAGTGAGAGATCTATTAAATTATAATTGCGACGATCGGAGTTTGTTATTAATTGGTATTGTACTATTGTGAGTGTACTCATGTGATTAGCTATTGATAGAGTCAAACCGGTGCGTGCACATATAGTAACGAGAGTGTCTGATTGGCTAGATTTTGAGAAGTTGGTGTATAGGGAGTGCGTGAAGCATTTCATAGTTCAATGATAAGATAAACAATGTTAGGATACTGATGTAGGGAAATCTATTATTTATTTTATGTCGATTTTTTTATATTATCATTTATATATATTTCCTCTTCAGATTAGAATACATGTTTAAAAGTTGTGATACGAAAGTCCAAAAGTAAAATATCAAATGCCACCGTCCCTGGGTGGATTCGAACCACCAACCTTTCGGTTAACAGCCGAACGCGCTAACCGGTTGCGCCACAGAGACAGCTGCTGGTAATGTCCCTCACTAAGGTATTTAATTGTTTTGAAAATTTAGCAAAGTTTAATTAGATTTCTAAAGTATGAAAGGCACGAAGTCCCTTATCAGCTGGTTAGCGCGTGACTGGAAAATTTCGGCAGTGATATCTGTACTTATATAAGTTTCAGTATACAGTAATCTCTCGACTATCACGGGTGTCACGTTCCAAACTCCTCCGCGATAAGTGAAAATCCGCGAAGTAGAAACAGTACTGTACTGTATTTCTTTTTTTAATAATTTGCATATATTTATTTTATCATAAATGCAAAATAACACTACGGAGGAATCGACGTACGCTTAAATAACAAACCGCGATATGGCGAGGGATTGCTATATTTCACGAAAATTAATATAATGAGGACAGGCAAAGATTTTTGAGTCGAACATAACGACCACCAATATGCGCGAGAAAGTGATGTGTATGAATTATACTAGTAAAAATGAAGATATGTCTTATTCCCTGAGGTGTATAGATATTGATATAAATAAATCAAAAGGAAGTACATCGTCCCTGGGTGGGCTTGAACCACCAACCTTTCGGTTAACAGCCGAACGCGCTAATTTAATTAGATTTTCTTCTGTACGGAAGGCAGAAATTGATAAGTAACAGAAATGAGCTGGGAAAGAAGTTAAACTAATAAATTGGTATATATGCATGAAACCAATACCTATTTCTTTATTACCCACAAGGGGCTAAACATAGAGGGGACAAACAAGGACAGACAAAGGGATAAAGTCGATTACATCGACCCCAGTGCGTGACTGGTACTTAATTTATCAACCCCGAAAGGATGAAAGCCAAAGTCGACCTCGGCGGAATTTGAACTCACAACGTACCGGCAGACGAAATACCGCAAAGCATTTCGCCCGGCGTGCTAACGTTTCTGCCAGCTCGCCGCCTTGCTGGTCAAGATACCGTCCAGTATGGCCATGTACTAGCGACGAAAACTAGTAAAATAGTAAAACAAGTAGCAAGAAAACCCAGTAGAGTCTACGGAAATTCCTGAAATACGTGGTTTATTTAACTCATGCAAATATAAATGTCCTTCAGAGACCAAATCCTGCTTTCTGACCGGGTAAAAATTATTAAACTTTAAACTTTTGTATCAATAGCTAGTTTTAATTTCTTTTTTCTGGAACAAATGAATTAGATCCTGAGATTCAGCGTAAAAAATTACATCAATACACCAAATTTTGAAAACTTTCAATTAATTTTTAAAATTTCAAAAAGTGCAGCCAGTCCTTAACTGGTTCATATTTCATTAACCCCAAAAGGATGAAAGGTAAAGTCGACCTCGGTGGAATTCGAACTCAGGACGTAAAGACGAACGAAATGCCGCTACGCATTTTCTCCGGCACAGTTAACGTATCTGGCAGCTCACCGCCTTAATCTAGAGCAGTGTTGTTAGAGTTTATGTGCAATAAATTGCTTATACTTCAACAGTACACAAAATATCTTAATTTTTTTTTGTTATAATTCCTAGTAATAATTAATTATAATAATATAACAGGAATTTTTAACTATCAAATGGCTAGGAAGGGTCAATCCGAGTAAAACAGAAAACAACGGGGTCCATAGGTAAAAGCAGATAGCTGAGACACACTAATTAGGATTTATGATAAACTCAAATAAGTACCTTGTTGATAAGGGCTGTCAGCAGTTGTCTCTGTGGCGCAATCGGTTAGCGCGTTCGGCTGTTAACCGAAAGGTTGGTGGTTCAAGCCCACCCAGGGACGAGGCATTTTTTTTTAATATGATCTTGCTTTACGGATCGAAAGAAACTTATACTTACCGTCTCAGTTAAATTCGCACATAACGCTTTCCTGCGAAATATAGTCATATTGTAAGTAATTAAGAGAATTATGCTATTATTATGACGTGATAGTAATAGAAATAATTAACAATCGAACGTAAAGTCTCTTGTATATAGATTCTTTTATTCTTTTACTTGCTTCAATCATTTGACTGTGACCATACTGGAGTACCGCCTTAAAGCTTTTTTCTTTTTTTAGTCGAAGAAATCGACCCCAGGACTTCATCTCTGTAAAAAAACGTTTCCTTCTCGAACCATGCCACTCTAACGTTCTGGTTTCAGTGGGGTAGAAATTCCCCACCTGGATGGGACTCCGATCCGTTTCAAGATTACTCATTTTTGCCAGCTGAGTGGACTGGAGCAACGTGAAATGATGTGTTTTGCTCAAGAACACAACGCATCACCCGGTCCATGAATCGAAACCACAATCTTACGATCATAGGTCCCACACCCTAACCACTAAGCGACGCGCCCGCGCCTCCGCTATTCTTTGTATATCTAGTACTTATTCTATTGGTGACTTTTGCTAAACCGTTAAGTTACGGGGACACCAACATCGATTGCCAAGCGACGGCAGGGGGACAAATATAGACGCAAAGACACACAGACACACGAATAATTAATTACATATAAGTAGCTTGCTTATCAACCACATGGTTCCGGGTTCAGTCCCATTGCGTGGTACCTTGGGTAAGTGTTTTCTGTTATAGCCTCGGGCCGACCAATGCCTTGTGAGTGGATTTGGTAGACGGAAACTGAAAGAAGCCTGTCGTATATATGTATATGTATATATATATATGCATGTGCGTGTATATGTTGGTGTGTCTGTGTTTGTCCCCCTAGCATTGCTTGACAACCGATGCTGGTGTGTTTACGTCCCCGTAACTTAGCGGTTCGGCAAAAGAGACCGATAGAATAAGTACTGGTCTTACGAAGAATAAGTCCCGGGGTCGATTTGCTCGACTAAAGGCGGTGCTCCAGCATGGCCGCAGTCAAATGACTGAAACAAGTAAAAGAGTAAAGAGTATACAAATTATTAAAAAAAGAAGTACAGAACAGTACTGTTTCTACTTCGCGGATTTTCACTTATCGCGGAGGTGTTTGGAACGTAACACCCGTGATAGTGGAGAGATTTATTGTATACTGAAAATTATATAAGTATAGATATCACTGCCGAAATTTTCCCGTCACGCGCTAACCAGCTGATAACGAACGGATTTCGAGCCTCTCATAATTTAGAAAATCTAATTAAGCTTTGCTAAATTTCAAAACAATTAAATACCTTAGTGAGGGACATTACCAAATGGTGTCTCTGTAGCGCAATCGGTTAGCGCGTTCGGCTGTTAACCGAAAGGTTGGTGGTTCGAATCCACCCAGGGACGATCGTATTTGATATCTTAATTTTGGCCTTTCGTATCACAATTTCTGTTACTTATCAATTTCTGCCTTCCGTACATAAGAAAATCTAATTAAATTAGGCTTCATTGCAAAACAAATAATTACGTTGTGAACAAACTCCGTTATCAGTTGTCTCTGTGGCGCAATCGGTTAGCGCGTTCGGCTGTTAACCGAAAGGTTGGTGGTTCAAGCCCACCCAGGGACGTTGTACTTTCTTTTGATTTATTTATATCAATATCTATACACCTCAGGGAATAAGATATATCTTCACTTTAATAGTATAATTCTTACACATCACTTTCTTGCGCATAATGGTTCAACTCAAAAATCTTTGCCCGTCCACATTATACTAATTTTCGTGAAATATATCAATCTCTCTCCATAACACGTTTTGTTATTTAAGCTTACGTCGATTCCTCAGTGGTGTTATTTTGCATTTATGATAAAATAAATATATACAAATTATTAAAAAAAGAAATTCAGTATAGTACTGTTTCTACTTCGCGGGTTTTCACTTATCGCGAATGTGTTTGGAACGTAACACTCGTGACAGTCGAGAGATCACTGTATACTGAAAATTATATAAGTATAGATATCACTGCCGAAATTTCCCAGTCACGCGCTAACCAGCTGATAACGGACTTCGGGCCTCTCATACTTTAGAAAGCTAATTAAACATTGCTAACTTTCAAAACAATTAAATACCTTAGTGAGGGAAGTTACCAGCAGCTGTCTCTGTGGCGCAACCGGTTAGCGCGTTCGGCTGTTAACCGAAAGGTTGGTGGTTCGAATCCACCCAGGGACGGTAGTATTTTTGATATTTTACTTTTGGACTTTCGTATCACAATTTTGAACGTATATTCTAATCTGAAGAGGAAATATATAATATAATAATAATATAAAAAAAACGACTTAAAATAAATAATAGATTTCCCTACATCAGTACCCTAACATTGTTTATCGTATCATTGAACTCTGAAATTATATATAGATACACGCACACATACACTCACACACACACACACACACACACACACACACACACACACATTATATATATATATTATATATATATATGACTGAATGGTGTTCATAAACACAGCTACCTTGTACATTAAAAGATAATAATCAATGCTATTACTTTGATCAAATTTAAATATATTTTTTTAAGTAGTTTATTATAGGCGCAGGATTGCTTGTGTGGTAAGTAGCTTGCTTACCAACCACATGATTCCGGGTTCATTCCCATTGCGTGGCACCTTGGGCAAGTGTCTTCTACTATAGCCTCGGGCCGACCAAAGTCTTGTGAGTAGATTTTGTAGACAGAAACTGAAAGAAGCCTATCGTATATATATATGTGTGTGTGTGTGTGTGTGTGTGTGTGTGTATATATGTGTGTATGTATGTCCCCAACATCGCTTGACAAGCAATTGTGGTGTGTTTACGTCCCTGTAACTTAGCGGTTCCGCTTACAAGGCTTACAAACAATAAGTCCTGGGGTATATTTGCTCGACTAAAGGCGGTGCTTCAGCATAGCTGCAGTCAAATGACTGAAACAAGTAAAAGAGTGTAATACAGCTTTTCGTCCATCTTTACCTTCTGAGTCCGAATGCCACCGGGGTCGACTTTACCCTTCATCCTTTCGAGGTCGATAAAATTAGTACCAGTTAAACACTGGGGTTGATGAAATCGTCTAGCCCTCTACTTCACCGAAACTGCTGGCCTCCCGCCAAAACCCCAGAAAATCAATTTACCTCAAAACACACAATACTCCCTGCATCTTATAATACCTAATATTTTGTCATCCTAGTTTTTGGAAATGTACTTAAAACATAAGAGTCGTAGTTGATATGAATATTTTCTTTCAAAGAAAACTCACGACACCTTTAAATACCACCGCCCCCTATAGCGCCTCCTTGATATTTATCACATACTTGTGATCTCACAACGACCCCTCCTGGTACGCTAGACACTCAGATTTAAGAAAACCTGGTATAAAATATCCTATAATATACCCTATTACAGTTGTTTGATTATTTAATGATTCAGAAATTGTTTTAACATAACAAAATGAGCTGGAATATATAAGATACTAGCAGTATCGCCCGGCGTTGCTCGGGTTTGTAAGGGAAATAACTATATAAGCATTTTAGAGAGTTATATAGCCAAAAAAAATAGCAAAAAAAAAATGCATTAAAAATTGAAAAAAAAATTATGGTAAATTTTTTTTTAAATCGTTGACTCATCGTAGACATTTTTAGAGAGTTACTTCCCTTATATAATAGCGAAAAAACGAATTAAAATGGAAAAAAATGATGGTAAATATTTTTAAAATCGTAGACTCATCGTAGACACGTGCTAATACCCAGAAGGGCTCGATATGAATCACGACTATAAGATACCCGCTTTTGGTTACACTGCACCGCAAAATGTGGGAGTAGTTAGGAATCTAAATCGTAGGAGACAGACACACAACTTGACTTTTATATATAAAGATATATTTTTAGAGATTTTCCGAGACAGTGAAATTGCCCAGGGGCGCCATGGTTGTATTGTCCTAATGTTAATATCTGTATGCTGTGGTTCTGTATGCGCAGTTTTATTCGAAGGTCTATAATACGGGTAAGACTTCATATAAATTCCTTTACTAAAGTCATTTCTCAGCTTATTCTTATTGCTTATCAATTCCAGGCTTCCATATATAACCAAATTAAATCAATCTAGGCTATATAATAAACACAAATGAATACTTTGTTGAAAAAGACTTCTGTCAGTTGTCTCTGTGGCGCAATCGGTTAGCGCGTTCGGCTGTTAACCGAAAGGTTGGTGGTTCAAGTCCACCCAGGGACGGGTGAATCTTTTTTTTCAAAAGACGCTGAATTTTGTCAAATCTATCTTTAATATAGATTTTTTTGCATTCCCCTCTTAATATAAAATTATTTAAATGTCAATGTAAATAAAACACGGATAATTTTTTTTTTAATTAAAGATTAATGATATAAGGGCCAAAGAAAAATAAATAAACGTTACTTCTTACTATTGATTCTGCTTTCGTCTCTTATAGAGATTTTCGTAACGAGCTAATTTACTTGTTGAAATACTAAATAGTACCGCATCAAACTCGTATTTATCATTTTCAGCCTTCCATACTTAACATGGACTACTTAAAGCTTTCACTTCTTTACAAATAAAAACAGTCTGCGCATGAACATCGGTCAGCAGTCTCTGTGGCGCAATCGGTTAGCGCGTTCGGCTGTTAACCGAAAGATTAGTGGTTCAAGTCCACTCAGGGACGGAGAAGAATCTTTTTTTTTTTTTACAAAATATTTAACTTTGTCAAATCTGTTTCCAATATAAATTTTTTTTGTCAATTCCGTCTTTGTTAGTATAAGATTACTTGAATGTAAAATTAAATGAAACATGAATAGAATTTGTTTTTTAATTTGTAGATTAATGATATAAGGGTAAAAAAATAAAGATGGACAAATGTTATTTCTCCGAATTGATGCTGCCTTCGTCTCTTATAGAGATTTTCTTAAAGACCTAATTTGCTTGTTGAAATACCAAATTGTTTCGTATCAGACTCGTACTTATGATTTTCAGCCTTCCATACTTACCGTAACCTACTTAAAGCTTTCACTGCTTTAGAAATTAAAATTGTCTACCGATATTATGGCATGTCATCTGTCTCTGTGGCGCAATCGGTTAGCGCGTTCGGCTGTTAACCGAAAGGTTGGTGGTTCAAGCCCACCCAGGGACGTTTTCATTTTGTCAAATCTGTTTCCAATATATATTTCTGTCACTCTCGTCTTTGTTAATATAAGATTAGTTAAATGTAAAGTTTAACTAAAACATAGTTAGAAATTTAAAAGAATGACAGATAAACGTTGTTTCTCAGCTCAATTTTTTTTCAACTACTCACTAAAGAAGGAACTGACTCGATGTCTAGAGTGTCCCTTTGAACCTTTAAGACGACTGCAGCTTCGATATCATATATATACCTTCATTAGTTCACGTTAATTCTCACCCTTGGCTAGTTATAAATTCCTGCCTTCCATACATGAGAAACCCAAACTAAACTTAACTACATTGATATGCGAAGTATATAAATTCCTTTATTAAAGTCATTTCTCAGCTCATTCTCATTACTTATCAATTCCAGGCTTCCATATATGACCAAATAAAATCAATCTTGGCTATATAATAAACACAAATGAATACTTCGTTGAAAAAGCTTTCCGTCAGTTGTCTCTGTGGCGCAATAGGTTAGCGCGTTCGGCTGTTAACCGAAAGGTTGGTGGTTCAAGCCCACCCAGGGACGAGTGAAGCATTTTTTTCAAAAGACGCTGAATTTTGTCAAATCTATCTTTAATATAGATTTTTTTAATTTGCATTCCCGTCTTAATATAAAATTATTTAAATGTCAATGTAAATAAAACACGGATAACTTTTTTTTTTAATTAAAGATTAATGATATAAGAGCCAAAGAAAAATAAATAAACGTTACTTCTCACCATTGATTCTGCTAACTTTTCTTATAGAGATTTTCGTAACGAGCGAACTTGTTGAAATACTAAATAGTATCGCATCAAACTCGTATTTATCATTTTCAGCCTTCCATACTTATCATGGCCTACTTAAAAATTTCACTTCTTTACAAATGCGCAAGAATTTCTGTCAGCTGTCTCTGTGGCGCAATCGGTTAGCGCGTTCGGCTGTTAACCGAAAGGTTAGTGGTTCAAGTCCACTCAGGGACGGAAAGAAGATTTTTTTTTTTTACAAAATATTTAACTTTGTCAAATCTGTTTCCAATATAGATTATTTTTGTCAATCACGTCTTTGTTAGTATAAGATTACTTGAATGTAAAATTAAATGAAACATGAATAGAGTTTTTTTTTTTAATTTGTAGATTAATGATATAAGGATAAAAAAAAAAGATGGGCAAATGTTATTTCTTCGAATTGATGCTGCCTTCGTCTTTTATAGAGATTTTCTTAAAGACCTAATTTGCTTGTTGAAATACCAAATTGTTTCGTATCAGACTCGTACTTATCATTTTCAGCCTTCCATACTTACCGTAACCTACTTAGAGCTTTCACTGCTTTAGAAAATAAAATCGTCTGCAGATAATACAGAATGTCATCTGTCTCTGTGGCGCAATCGGTTAGCGCGTTCGGCTGTTAACCGAAAGATTGGTGGTTCAAGCCAACCCAGGGATGAGGGTTTTTTTTTTTTAATATGATCCTGCTTTACGGATCGAAAGAAACTTGTGCTTACCGTCTCAGTTAAATGAGCACAACGCTTTCCTGCGAAATATTGTCATAATTTAAGTAATTAAGAGAATTATGCTATTATTATGACGTCGTAGTAATAGAAACAATTAACAATCGAACGTAAAGTCTCTTGTGTATAGATTCTTCTATTCTTCTACTTGTTTCAATCATTTGACTGCGACCATACTGGAGCACCGCCTTATAGCTTTTTCCTTTTTTTAGTCGAAGAAATCGACCCCAGGACTTCATCTCTGTAAAAAAAGTTTCCTTCTCGAACCATGCCAGTCTAATAGGGGCCGGTTTTCCGGTTTCAGTGGCGTAAGAATTTCCCTACCTGGACGGGACTGCGATCCGTTTCAAGATTACTCATTTTTGCCAGCTGAGTGGACTGGAGCAACGCGAAATGGTGTGTTTTGCGAAAGAACACAACGCATCACCCGGTCCATGAATCGAAACCATAATCTTACGATCATAAGTCCCACACGCTAATCCATAAGCCACGCGCCCGCGCCTCCGCTATTCTTTGTATATCTAGTACTTATTCGATTGGTGACTTTTGCTAAAGCGTTAAGGTACGGGGACACCATCATCGATTGCCAAGCAATGGCAGAGGGACAAATATAGACGCAAAGACACACAGACACACACATAAATATATACATATAAGTAGCTTGCTTATCAGCCACATGGTTCCAGGTTCAGTCCCATTGCGTGGCACCTTGGGTAAGTGTCTTCTCTTTTAGCCTCGGGCCGACCAAAGCTTTGTGAGTGGATTTGGGAGACGGAAACTGAGAGAAGCCCGTCTTATATATATATATATACACACGCACACATATATGGCGTTCATAGACGCAGGCAACTTGTACATTAAAAAATAATAATCAATGCTATTACTTTGATCAAATTTAAATATATTTTTTAAGTAGTTTATTATAGGCGCAGGAGTGGCTGTGTGGGAAGTAGCTTGCTTACCAACCACATGGTTCCGGTTTCATTTCCATTGCATGGCACCTTGGGCAAGTGTCTTCTACTATAGCCTCGGGCCGACCACAGTCTTGTGAGTGGATTTTGTAGACAGAAACTGAAAGAAGCCTGTCGTATATATATATATATATATATGTGTGTGTGTCTGTGTGTGTGTGTGTGTGTGTATATATATGTATGTGTTTCTGTACCCCTCCAACATCGCTTGACAACCAATGTTGGTCCCTTTGATTTAGCGGTTCGGCTTACTAGGCTTACAACGAATAAGTCTTGCGGTCGATTTGCTCGACTAAAGGCGGTACTCCAGCATAGCCGCAGTCAAATGACTGAAACAAGTAAAAGAGAGTATTATCCATATTTTCTTACACTACCTATTCTGTATGTGACTGCTTTTAAATATTTCCGCAGGTCAGAACAGCTCAATTTTTTTTCAACTACTCACTAAAGAAGGAACTGACTCGATGTCTAGAGTGTCCCTTTGAACCTTTAAGACGACTGCAGCCACGATATCATATATATACCTTCATTAGTTCACGTTAATTCTCACCCTTGGCTAGTTATAAACTCCTGCCTTTCATACATGAGAAACCCAAACTAAACTTAACTACATTGATATGCGAAGTATATAAATTCCTTTACTAAAGTCATTTCTCAGCTCATTCTTATTACTTATCAATTCCAGGCTTCCATATATAACCAAATTAAATCAATTTAGGCTATATAATAAACACAAATAAATACTTCGTTGAAAAAGCCGTCCGCCAGTTGTCTCTGTGGCGCAATTGGTTAGCGCGTTCGGCTGTTAACCGAAAGGTTGGTGGTGCAAGTCCACCCAGGGACGGGTGAAGCTTTTTTTTTCAAAAGACGCTGAATTTTGTCAAATCTATCTTTAATATAGATTTTTTTGCATTCCCGTCTTAATATAAAATTATTTAAATTATTTTATATTTAAATTATTTAATTATAGATTAATGATATAAGGGCCAAAGAAAAATAAATAAACGTTACTTCTCACTATTGATTCTGCTTTCGTCTCTTATAGAGATTTTCGTAACGAGCTAATTTACTTGTTAAAAATACTAAATAGTATCGCATCAAACTCGTATTTATCATTTTCAGCCTTCCATACTAACATGGACTACTTAAAGCTTTCACTTCTTTACAAATGAAAACAGTCTGCGCATGAACATGAGGTCAGCAGTCTCTGTGGCGCAATCGTTAGCGCGTTCGGCTGTAACCACGAAAGGTTAGTGGTTCAAGTCCACTCAGCGGACGGAGAAGAATCTTTTTTTTTTTTACACAAAATATTTAACTTTGTCAAATCTGTTTCCAATATAATTATTATTTTTGTCAATTCCGTCTTTGTTAGTATAAGATTACTGTGAATGTAAAATTAAATGAAAAATGAATAGAATTTGTTTTTTAATTTGTAGATTAATGATATAAGGGTAAAAAAATAAAGATGGACAAATGTTATTTCTCCGAATTGATGCTGCTCTTCGTCTCTTATAGAGATTTTCTTAAAGACCTAATTTGCTTGTTGAAATACAAATTGTTCGTATCAGACTCGTACTTATGATTTTCAGCCTTCCATACTTACCGTAACCTACTAAAGCTTTCACTGCTTTAGAATTAAAATTGTCTACCGATATTATGGCATGTCATCTGTCTCTGTGGCGCAATCGGTTAGCGCGTTCGGCTGTTAACCGAAAGGTTGGTGGTTCAAGCCCACCCAGGGACGTTTCATTTTGTCAAATCTGTTTCCAATATATTTCTGTCACTCTCGTCTTTGTTAATATAAGATTAGTTAAATGTAAAGTTTAACTAAAACATAGTTAGAAATTTAAAAGAATGACAGATAAAAAAGTTGTTTCTCAGCTCAATTTTTTTTCAACTACTCACTAAAGAAGGAACTGACTCGATGTCTAGAGTGTCCCTTTGAACCTTTAAGACGACTGCAGCTTCGATATCATATATATACCTTCATTAGTTCACGTTAATTCTCACCCTTGGCTAGTTATAAATTCCTGCCTTCCATACATGAGAAACCCAAACTAAACTTAACTACATTGATATGCGAAGTATATATAAATTCCTTTATAAAGTCATTTCTCAGCTCATTCTAATTACTTATCAATTCCAGGCTTCCATATATGACCAATAAAATCAATCTTGGCTATATAATAAACACAAATAAATACTTCGTTGAAAAAGCTTTCCGTCAGTTGTCTCTGTGGCGCAATAGGTTAGCGCGTTCTTCTGTTAACCGAAAGGTTGGTGGTTCAAGCCCACCCAGGACGAGTGAAGCATTTTTCAAAAGACGCTGAATTTGTCAAATCTATCTTTAATTACATTTTTAATTTGCATTCCCATCTTAATATAAAATCATTTAAATGTCAATGTAAATAAAACATGGAATTTTTTTTAATTAAAGATTAATGATATAAGGGCCAAGAAAAATAAATAAACGTTACTCTTACTATTGATTCTGCTTTCGTTCTTATAGAGATTTTCGTAACGAGCTAATTACTTGTTGAAATACTAAATAGTATCGCATCAAACTCGTATTTATCATTTTCAGCCTTCCATACTTAACATGGCCTACTTAAAAATTTCACTTCTTTACAAATGCGCAAGAATTTCTGTCGGCTGTCTCTGTGGCGCAATCGGTTAGCGCGTTCGGCTGTTAACCGAAAGGTTAGTGGTTCAAGTCCACTCAGGGACGGAAAGAAGATTTTTTTTTTTTTTACAAAATATTTAACTTTGTCAAATCTGTTTCCAATATAGATTATTTTTGTCAATCACGTCTTTGTTAGTATAAGATTACTTGAATGTAAAATTAAATGAAACATGGATAGAATTCTTTTTTTAATTTGTAGATTAATGATATAAGGGTAAAAAAATAAACATGGACAAATGTTATTTCTCCGAATTGATGCTGCCTTCGTCTCTTATAGAGATTTTCTTAAAGACCTAATTTGCTTGTTGAAATACCAAATTGTTTCGTATCAGACTCGTACTTATCATTTTCAGCCTTCCATACTTACCGTAACCTACTTAAAGCTTTCACTGCTTTAGAAAATAAAAGCGTCTGCAGATAATACGGCATGTCATGCGTCTCTGTGGCGCAATCGGTTAGCGTGTTCGGCTGTTAACCGAAAGGTTTGTGGTTCAAGCCCACCCAGAAACGAGGGTTTTTTTTTTTTTAGTATGATCCCGCTTTACGGTGCCGAGCAAGATCGAACGAAACTTGTGCTTACCGTCTCAGTTAAATTTCCACAAAACTTTCCTGCGAAATATAGTCATAATTTAAGTAATTAATAGAATTATGATATTATTATGACGTCATAGTAATAGAAACGATTAACAATCGAACGTAAAGTCTCTTGTATATAGATTCTTTTATTCTTTTACTTGCTTCAATCATTTGACTGCGACCATACTGGAGCACCACCTTAAAGCTTTTTTTTCTTTTTTTAGTCGAAGAAATCGACCCCAGGACTTCATCTCTGTAAAAAAACGTTTCCTTCTCGAACCATGCCAGTCTAATAGAGGCCGGTTTTCCGGTTTCAGTGGCGTAGAAATTCCCCACCTGGACGGGACTCCGATCCGTTTCAAGATCACTCATTTTTGCCAGCTGAGTGGACTGGAGCAACGTGAAATGATGTGTTTTGCTCAAGAACGCAACGCATCACCCGGTGCAGGAATCGAAACCACAATCTTACGATCATAGGTCCCACACCCTAACCACTAAACCACGCGCCCGCGCCTCCGCTATTCTTTGTATATCTAGTACTTATTCTATTGGTGACTTTTGTTAAACCGTTAAGTTACGGGGACACCAACATCGATTGCCAAGCGACGGCAGGGGGACAAATATAGACGCAAAGACACACAGACACACGAATAATTAATTACATATAAGTAGCTTGCTTATCAACCACATGGTTCCGGGTTCAGTCCCATTGCGTGGCACTTTGGGTAAGTGTTTTCTGTTATAGCCTCGGGCCGACCAATGCCTTGTGAGTGGATTTGGTAGACGGAAACTGAAAGAAGCCTGTCGTATATATGTATATGTATATATATATGCATGTGCGTGTATATGTTGGTGTGTCTGTGTTTGTCCCCCTAGCATTGCTTGACAACCGATGCTGGTGTGTTTACGTCCCCGTTACTTAGCGGTTCGGCAAAAGAGACCGATAGAATAAGTACTGGGCTTACAAAGAATAAGTCCCGGGGTCGATTTGCTCGACTAGAGGCGGTGCTCCAGGATGGCCGCAGTCAAATGACTGAAACAAGTAAAAGAGTAAAGAGTATACAAATTATTTAAAAAAGAAGTACAGTACAGTACTGTTTCTACTTCGCGGATTTTCACTTATCGCGGAGGTGTTTGGAACGTAACACCCGTGATAGTCGAGAGATTTACTGTATACTGAAAATTATATAAGTATAGATATCACTGCCGAAATTTTCCAGTCACGCGCTAACCAGCTGATAACGGGTTTCGTGCCTTTCATACTTTAGAAAGCTAATTAAACATTGCTAAATTTCAAAACAATTAAATACCTTAGTGAGGGACATTACCAGCAGCTGTCTCTGTGGCGCAACCGGTTAACGCGTTCGGCTGTTAACCGAAAGGTTGGTGGTTCGAATCCACCCAGGGACGATCGTATTTGATATCTTAATTTTGGCCTTTCGTATCACAATTTCTGTTACTTATCAATTTCTGCCTTCCGTACATAAGAAAATCTAATTAAATTAGGCTTCATTGCAAAACAAATAATTACGTTGTGAACAAACTCCGTTATCAGTTGTCTCTGTGGCGCAATCGGTTAGCGCGTTCGGCTGTTAACCGAAAGGTTGGTCGTTCGAGCCCGCCCAGGGACGATGCACTTTCTTTTGATTTATTTATATCAATATATCTATACACCTCAGGGAATAAGATATATCTTCACTTTAATAGTATAATTCTTACACATCACTTTCTTGCGCATAATGGTTCAACTCAAAAATCTTTGCCCGTCCACATTATACTAATTTTCGTGAAATATATCAATCTCTCTCCATAACACGTTTTGTTATTTAAGCTTACGTCGATTCCTCAGTGGTGTTATTTTGCATTTATGATAAAATAAATATATACAAATTATTAAAAAAAGAAATTCAGTACAGTACTGTTTCTACTTCGCGGGTTTTCACTTATCGCGAACGTATTTGGAACGTAACACTCGTGACAGTCGAGAGATCACTGTATACTGAAAATTATATAAGTATAGATATCACTGCCGAAATTTCCCAGTCACGCGCTAACCAGCTGATAACGGACTTCGGGCCTCTCATACTTTAGAAAGCTAATTAAACATTGCTAACTTTCAAAACAATTAAATACCTTAGTGAGGGAAGTCACCAGCAGCTGTCTCTGTGGCGCAACCGGTTAGCGCGTTCGGCTGTTAACCGAAAGGTTGGTGGTTCGAATCCACCCAGGGACGGTAGTATTTTTGATATTTTACTTTTGGACTTTCGTATCACAATTTTTGAACGTATATTCTAATCTGAAGAGGAAATATATATAATTAATAATATAAAAAAACGACTTAAAATAAATAATAGATTTCTCTACATCAGTACCCTAACATTGTTTATCGTATCATTGAACTCTGAAATTATATATAGATACACGCACACATACACTCACACACACACACACACACACACACACACACCACACATACATATATATATATATATATGACTGAATGGTGTTCATAAACACAGCTACCTTGTACATTAAAAGATAATAATCAATGCTATTACTTTGATCAAATTTAAATATATTTTTTTAAGTAGTTTATTATAGGCGCAGGATTGGTTGTGTGGTAAGTAGCTTGCTTACCAACCACATGATTCCGGGATCATTCCCATTGCGTGGCACCTTGGGCAAGTGTCTTCTACTATAGCCTCGGGCCGACCAAAGTCTTGTGAGTGGATTTTGTAGACAGAAACTGAAAGAAGCCTATCGTATATATATATATGTGTGTGTGTGTGTGTGTGTGTGTGTGTGTGTGTGTGTATATGTGTGTGTGTATGTCCCCAACATCGCTTGACAAGCAATTGTGGTGTGTTTACGTCCCTGTAACTTAGCGGTTCCGCTTACAAGGCTTACAAACAATAAGTCCTGGGGTATATTTGCTCGACTAAAGGCGGTGCTTCAGCATAGCTGCAGTCAAATGACTGAAACAAGTAAAAGAGTGTAATACAGCTTTTCGTCCATCTTTACCTTCTGAGTCCGAATGCCACCGGGGTCGACTTTACCCTTCATCCTTTCGAGGTCGATAAAATTAGTACCAGTTAAACACTGGGGTTGATGAAATCGTCTAGCCCTCTACTCCACCGAAACTGCTGGCCTCCCGCCAAAACCCCAGAAAATCAATTTACCTCAAAACACACAATACTCCCTGCATCTTATAATACCTAATATTTTGTCATCCTAGTTTTTGGAAATGTACTTAAAACATAAGAGTCGTAGTTGATATGAATATTTTCTTTCAAAGAAAACTCACGACACCTTTAAATACCAGCGCCCCCTATAGCGCCTCCTTGATATTTATCACATACTTGTGATCTCACAACGACCCCTCCTGGTACGCTAGACACTCAGATTTAAGAAAACCTGGTATAAAATATCCTATAATATACCCTATTGCAGTTGTTTGATTATTTAATGATTCAGAAATTGTTTTAACATAAGAAAATGAGCTGGAATATATAAGATACTAGCATTATCGCCCGGCGTTGCTCGAGTTTGTAAGGGAAATAACTATATAAGCATTTTTAGAGAGTTATAGCCAAAAAATAGCAAAAAAAAAATGCATTAAAAATTGAAAAAAAAATTATGGTAAATTTTTTTTTAAATCGTTGACTCATCGTAGACATTTTTAGAGAGTTACTTCCCTTATATAATAGCGAAAAAACGAATTAAAATGGAAAAAAATGATGGTAAATTATTTTTAAAATCGTAGACTCATCGTAGACACGCGCTAATACCCAGAAGGGCTCGATATGAATCACGACTATAAGATACCCGCTTTTGGTTACACTGCACCGCAAAATGTGGGAGTAGTTAGGAATCTAAATCGTAGGAGACAGACACACAACTTGACTTTTATATATAAAGATATATTTTTTAGAGATTTTCCGAGACAGTGAAATTGCCCAGGGGCGCCATGGTTGTATTGTCCTAATGTTAATATCTGTATGCTGTGGTTCTGTATGCGCAGTTTTATTCGAAGGTCTATAATACGGGTAAGACTTCATATAAATTCCTTTACTAAAGTCATTTCTCAGCTCATACTTATTGCTTATCAATTCCAGGCTTCCATATATAACCAAATTAAATCAATCTAGGCTATATAATAAACACAAATGAATACTTTGTTGAAAAAGCCTTCTGTCAGTTGTCTCTGTGGCGCAATCGGTTAGCGCGTTCGGCTGTTAACCGAAAGGTTGGTGGTTCAAGTCCACCCAGGGACGGGTGAATCTTTTTTTTCAAAAGACGCTGAATTTTTCAAATCTATCTTAATATAGATTTTTTGCATTCCCGTCTTAATATAAAATTATTTAAATGTAAATGTAAATAAAACATGGATAACTTTTTTTAATTAAAGATTAATGATATAAGGGCCAAAGAAAAATAAATAAACGTTACTTCTTACTATTGATTCTGCTTTCGTCTCTTATAGAGATTTTCGTAACGAGCTAATTTGTTGAAATACTAAATAGTATCGCATCAAACTCGTATTTATCATTTTCAGCCTTCCATACTTAACATGGACTACTTAAAGCTTTCACTTCTTTACAAATGAAAACAGTCTGCGCATAAAGTTCAGTCAGCTGTATCTGTGGCGCAATCGGTTAGCGCGTTCGGCTGTTAACCGAAAGGTTGGTGGTTCGAATCCACCCAGGGACGGAGGTAATTTTGGTATTTTACTTTTGGACTTTCGTATCACAATTTTTGAACGTATATTCTAATCTGAAGAGGAAATATATATAATTAATAATATAAAAAAACGACTTAAAATAAATAATAGATCTCCCTACATCAGTACCCTAACATTGTTTATCTTATCATTGAACTATGAAATTATATATAGATACACGCACACATACACTCACATACACACACACATATATATATATATATACATATATATGACTGAATGGCGTTCATAAACACAGCCACCTTACCTTGTACATTAAAAGATAATAATCAATGCTATTACTTTGATCAAATTTAAATATATTTTTAAAGTAGTTTATTATAGGCGCAGGATTGGTTGTGTGGTAAGTAGCTTGCTTACCAAACACATGGTTCCGGGTTCATTCCTATTGCCTGGCACCTTGGGCAAGTGTTTTCTACTATAGCCTCGAGTGGATTTTGTAGACAGAAACTGAAAGAAGCCTGTCGTATATGTGTGTGTGTTCATGTGTGTGTGTGTGTGTGTATGTGTGTGTGTGTGTGTGTGTGTATGTGTGTGTGTGTTTATATATATATATATATGTGTGTGTATTTCCCCATCATCGCTTGACAAGCAATTGTGGTGTGTTTACGTCCCTGTAACTTAGCGGTTCGGCATACTAGGCTTACAAACAATAAGTCCTGGGGTCGATTTGCTCGGCTAAAGGCGGTGCTCCAGCATGGCTGCAGTCAAATGACTGAAACAAGTAAAAGAGTGTAATACAGCTTTTCGTCCATCTTTACCTTCTGAGTCCGAATGCCACCGGGGTCGACTTTACCCTTCATCCTTTCGAGGTCGATAAAATTAGTACCAGTTAAACACTGGGGTTGATGAAATCTCCACCGAAACTGCTGGCCTCCCGCCAAAATCCCAGAAAATCAATTTACCTCAAAACACACAGTACTCCCTGCATCTTATAATACCTAATATTTTGTCATCCTAGTTTTTGGAAATGTACTTAAAACATAAGAGTCGTAGTTGATATGAATATTTTCTTTCAAAGAAATATCACGACACCTTTAAATACCAGCGCCCCCTATAGCACCTCCTTGATATTTATCACATACTTGTGATCTCACAACGACCCCTCCTTGTACGCTAGACACTCAGATTTAAGAAAACCTGGTATAAAATATCCTATAAAAATATCCTATAATATATCCTGTGGAGGCGCAATGGCCTAGTGGTTAGGGCAGCGGACTCGTGGTCGTAGGATCGCGGTTTCGATTCCCAGACCGGGCGTTGTGAGTGTTTATTGAGCGAAAACACTTAAAGCTCCACGAGGCTCTGGCAGGGGGTGGTGGCGACCCCTGCTGTACTCTTTCACCACAACTTTCTCTCACTCTTTCTTCTGTTGGCCTGCTCGCTTGGCCAGCGGGGTGGCGTCATTTGAAGGCTAAAACAATGCGAAGCGCATTGTGACCAGCGATGTGTAACAACATCTGATAGCCTGGTCGGTCACGGTGATTACGGTGATAATATATCCTATTACAGTTGTTTGATTATTTTATGATTCAGAAATTGTTTTAACATAAGAAAAATGAACTGGAATATATAAGATATCTATTTTAGAGATTTTCCGAGACAGTGAAGTTGCCCAGGGGCGCCATGGTTGTATTGTCCTAATGTTAATGTCTGTATGCTGTGGTCCTGTATGCGCAGCTTTATTCGAAGGTCTATAATACGGGTAAGACTTCATATAAATTCCTTTACTATAGTCATTTCTCAGCTCATTCTTATTGCTTATCAATTCCAGGCTTCCATATATAACCAAATTAAATCAATCTAGGCTATATAATAAACACAAATAAATACTTTGTTGAAAAAAACATTCTGTCAGTTGTCTCTGTGGCGCAATTGGTTAGCGCGTTCGGCTGTTAACCGAAAGGTTGGTGGTTCAAGCCCACCCAGGGACGGGTGAAGCTTTTTTCTTTCAAAAGACGCTGAATTTTGTCAAATCTATCTTTATAGATTTTGTTATATTTCGGAAAGGTCATATTGCCAGTTTAGCCAATAAAAACACACGCACTATATATTTGGTGTTATTTTGCTTCAGTGATATTTATTTTTTACATTAATCTTAATCTTATTTCGGCCAGATCTTTATAGATTCTTTTTTGCATTCCCGTGTTAATATAAAATTATTTAAATGTCAATGTAAATAAAACATGGATAATTTTTTTTTTTTAATTAAAGATTAATGATATAAGGGCCAAAGAAAAATAAATAAACGTTACTTCTTACTATTGATTCTGCTTTCGTCTCTTATAGAGATTTTCGTAACGAGCTAATTTACTTGTTGAAATACTAAATAGTATCGCATCAAACTCGTATTTATCATTTTCAGCCTTCCATACTTAACATGACCTACTTAAAAATTTCACTTCTTCACAAATGAAAACAGTCTGCGCACGATTTTCTGCCAATTGTCTCTGTGGCGCAATCGGTTAGCGCGTTCGGCTGTTAACCGAAAGGTTAGTGGTTCAAGTCCACTCAGGGACGGACAGAAAATTTCTTTTTTTTTTACAAAATATTTAACTTTGTCAAATCTGTTTCCAATATAGATTTTTTTTGTCAATCTCGTCTTTGTTAGTATAAGATTACTTGAATGTAAAATTAAATGAAACATGAATAGAATTTTTTTTAATTTGTAGATTAATGATATAAGGGTAACAGAAAAGATGGACAAATGTTATTTCTCCGAATTGATGCTGCCTTCGTCTCTTATAGAGATTTTCTTAAAGACCTAATTTGCTTGTTGAAATACCAAATTGTTTCGTATCAGACCGTCTGCAGATAAAACGGCATGCCATGTGTCTCTGTGGCGCAATCGGTTAGCGCGTTCGGCTGTTAACCGAAAGGTTGGTGGTTCAATCCCACCCAGGGACGTTTATTTCATTTTTTTTTTCTTAGTTTTCATTTTGTCAAACCTGTTTTCAATATAGATTTCTGTCAATCTCGTCTTTGTAATTATAAGATTAGTTAAATGTAATTTTTAAATAAAACACAGATATAAAATTGACTTTTAACTTTGTCAAATGTTTTCAATATAGATTAATGTCAATCTCGTCTTTTTTAATATAAGATTATTTAGATGCACAATTAAATAAAATATGGACAGAAACAAAAACAAAAATGATAGATTAATACTGTAAGGGTAAAATATAAGCATTATTTGTCAGTTCTGATACAGAAGTCGTTTCTTATAGCGATTTTCTTAAAGTGCTAGTTTATCAGAAAATCAGTGATTGTGTGTCTCTTATTTTCTATATATTGCAAACTGGGGGGAACTACTGCTATGACTAACAGACGAGTATCCATCACAGAAGATGACCATAATAATGTCGAAACCGATCGGTCTGATGGTTTCGATAGCTGGAATGGTAAGGAGTTCTCTCCCCCATTTGCAATATATATCAAAAGCGAAGAGCACTGGGCAAATAGCTGGAGGAGACGTCCTCCTGAGGTTAAAATAGCAGTATCGTCCGTTCTTAGAGTACAATCATGTATAGACGGAGATCAACATTACTTCTCAGTATTGACACTGCTTTCGACTCTTAAAGAGATTTGCTTGTTGAAATACTAAATTGTCTCGCGTCAAACCCTTATTTATCAATTTCTGTGTTCCATACTTAGCGTGGCATATTAAAGCTCTCACCACTTCACGAAATGAAACAGTCTGCAGGTAAGCTTGATCATCAGCTGTCTCTGTGGCGCAATCGGTTAGCGCGTTCGGCTGTTAATCGAAAGGTTGGTGGTTCGAATCCACCCAGGGACGAGCGAATATCTTCCTTTTCTTTTTACAAAACAATTAACTTTGTCAAATCTGTTTTTATTTAAAAATTTTTTTTTCTCAATCCCGTCTCCTATAGAGATTTTCTTAAAGACCTAATTTGCTTGTTGAAATACCAAATTGTTTCGTATCAGACTCGTACTTATCATTTTCAGCCATCCATACTTACCGTAACCTACTTAAAGCTTTCACTGCTTTAGAAAATAAAATCGTCTGCAGATAATACGGCATGCCATGTGTCTCTGTGGCGCAATCGGTTAGCGCATTCGGTTGTTAACCAAAATGTTGGTGGTTCAAGCCCATCCAGGGACGTTTATTTCATTTTTTTTCTTAGTTTTCATTTTGTCGAACCTGTTTTCAATATAGATTTGTCAACCTCGTCTTTGTAATTATAAGATTAGTTAAATGAAATCTTTAAGTAAAACACAGATATAAATTTAAAAGAATGAGAAACAAATGTTATTTCTCAGTATAGATATTGCTTTCGTCTCGTATAGAGATTTTCTAAACGAGCTAATTTGTTTGTTGAAACCCAAATTCTTTCGTATCAAACTCGCATTTATCGTTTTCAGTCTTCCATACTGACAATGGCTTTCTCAAATCTTTCACTGCTTTACGAATTGAAAGTCTCCGCAAACAAACGTGTCCCAGTTGTCTCTGTGACGCAATCGGTTAGCGCGTTCGGTTTTTAACCGAAAGGCTGGTGGTTCAAGCCCACCCAGGGTCGGGTCAAGCTTTTTTTCTTTCAAAAGACGCTGAATTTTGTCTAATCTATCTTTAATATAGATTTTTTTAATTTGCATTCCCGTCTTAATATAAAATTATTTAAATGTCAATGTAAATAAAACATGGATAATTTTTTTTAATTAAAGATTAATGATATAAGGGCCAAAGAAAAATAAATAAACGTTACTTCTTACTATTGATTCTGCTTTCGTCTCTTATAGAGATTTTCGTAACGAGCTAATTTACTTGTTGAAATACTAAATAGTACCGCATCAAACTCGTATTTATCATTTCACCCTTCCATACTTAACATGGCGTACTTAAAGCTTTCACTTCTTCACAAATGAAAATAGTCTGCGCACGATTTTTTGCCAACTGTCTCTGTGGCGCAATCGGTTAGCGCGTTCGGCTGTTAACCGAAAGGTTAGTGGTTCAAGTCCACTCAGGGACGGAAAGAAACTTTTTCTTTTTACAAAACATTTAACTTTGTCAAATCTGTTTCCAATATAGATTTTTTTTGTCAATTCCGTCTTTGTTAGTATAAGATTACTTGAATGTAAAATTAAATGAAACATGAATAGAATTTTTTTTTAAATTTGTAGATTAATGATATAAGGGTAAAAAGAAAAAGATGGACAAATGTTATTTCTCCAAATTGATGCTGCCTTCGTCTCTTATAGAGATTTTCTTAAAGACCTAATTTGCTTGTTGAAATACCAAGTTGTTTCGTATCAGACTCGTACTTATCATTTTCAGCCATCCATACTTACCGTAACCTACTTAAAGCTTTCACTGCTTTAGAAAATAAAGTAGTCTGCAGATAATACGGCGTGTCATCTGTCTCTGTGGCGCAATCGGTTAGCGCGTTCGGCTGTTAACCGAAAGGTTGGTGGTTCCAGCCCACCCAGGGACGTTTATTTCATTTTCTTTTCTTAGTTTTCATTTTGTCGAACCTGTTTTCAATATAGATTTCTGTCAATCTCGTCTTTGTAATTATAAGCTTAGTTAAATGAAATCATTAAGTAAAACACAGATATAAATTTAAAAGAATGAGAGATAAATGTTATTTCTCAGTATAGATATTGCATTCGTCTCGTATAGAGATTTTCTTAACGAGCTAATTTGTTTGTCGAAACCCAAATTCTTTCGTATCAAACTCGCATTTATCGTTTTCAGTCTTCCATACTGACAATGGCTTACTGAAATCTTTCACTGCTTTACGAAATGAAAGTCTACGCAAACAAATACGTCCCAGTTGTCTCTGTGGCGTAATCGGTTAGAATGTTCGGCTGCTAGTCGAGAGTTTGGTGTTCACCCTATCCAGAGACGGTTAACGTTTTTATTATTATTTTTTTTAATGACTTTTAAATTTGTCAAATGTTTTCAATATAGATTTTTTCAACCTCTTTTTTAATATAAGCTTATTTAGATGTACAGTTAAATAAAATTGGGTGGAAACAAAAAAAATAATTTCATATTAACAAAGACGGGATTGACAAAAAAAATCCATATTGGAAACAGATTCGACAAAGTTAATTGTTTTGTAAAAAAAAAGAAGATATTCGCTCGTCCATTTGACAAAGTTAAATGTTTTGTAAAAAAAAAGTGTCTGTTCGTCCCTGAGTGGGCTTGAACCACTAACCATTCGTTAACAGCCGAACGCGCTAACCGATTGCGCCACAGGGACATCTCGCAGAAATAATATAAGGGTAAAATATAAGCTGTCGTCTCTTATAGCAATTTTCTCAAAGTGCTAGTTTAACAGAAAATCAGTGACAGTGTGTCACTTATTTTCTATATATTGCAAAACTGTGGGGAACTACTGCTATGGTTAACAGACGAGTATACATCACAGAAGACGGTCATAATAATGTCGAAACCGAGCGGTCTGATGGTTTCGATAGCTGGAATAGTAGGGAGTACTCTCCCCCACTTGCAATATATATCGAGTGCGAAGAGCACTGCGCAACCAACTGGAGGAGACGTCCTCCTGAGGTTAAAATAGCAGTATCGTCTGTTCTTAGAGTACACTCATGTATAGACGGCGATAAACATTACTTCTCAGTATTGACACTGCTTTCGACTCTTAAAGAGATTTACTTGTTGAAATACTAAATTGCTTGGCATCAAACCACCCTTATTTATCAATTTCTGTGTTC
This sequence comes from Octopus sinensis, assembly GCF_006345805.1. Classification (NCBI taxonomy): domain Eukaryota; kingdom Metazoa; phylum Mollusca; class Cephalopoda; order Octopoda; family Octopodidae; genus Octopus; species Octopus sinensis. Next base: position 42,040,106 of record NC_043014.1, read on the forward strand.
CATACTTAGCGGGACATATTAAAGCTTTCACCACTTCACGATATGAAACAGTCTGCAGATAAGGTGGTCTTTCAGCTGTCTCTGTGGCGCAATCGGTTAGCGCGTTCGGCTGTTAACCGAAAGGTTGGTGGTTCAAGCCCACCCAGGGACGAGTGGATAACTTCTTTTTTTACAAAACAATTAACTTTGTCAAATCTGTTTCCAATATGGACTTTTATTATTTATTTGTCAATCCCGTCTTTGTTAATATGAAATTATTTGAATGTAAAATTAAATGAAACATGAATAGAATCCTTTTTTAAATTTGTAGATTAATGATATAAGGGTAAAAAAAAAAGATGGACAAATGTTATTTCTCCGAATTGATGCTGCCTTCGTCTCTTATAGAGATTTTCTTAAAGACCTAATTTGCTTGTTGAAATACCAAATTGTTTCGTATCAGACTCGAATTTATCATTTTCAGCCTTCCTTACTTACCGTAACCTACTTAAAGCTTTCACTGTTTTAGAAAATAAATCCATCTGCAAATAATATGGCCCGTCAACTGTCTCTGTGGCGCAATCGGTTAGCGCGTTCGGCTGTTAACCGAAAGGTTGGTGGTTCAAGCCCACCCAGGGACGTTTTCATTTTGTCAAATCTGTTTTCAATATAGATTTCTGTCAGTCTCGTATTTGTTAATATATGATTAGTTAAATGTAAAGTTTAATTAAAACATAGATAGAAATTTAAGAGAATGACATAAACGTTATTTCTCAGTATAGATATTGCTTTCGTCTCGTGTAGAGATTTTCTTAACGAGCTAATTTGTTTGTTGAAAACCGAATTGTTAAGTATCAAACTCGTATTAATCGTTTTCGGTCTTCCATACTTTAGAATGGCTTACTTAAAGCTTTCACTGTTTTACGAAATGAAAGTCTGTGCAAACAGATCTGCGCCAGTTGTCTGTGTGGCGTAATCGGTTTACAAAATAACATCGTCTGCAGATAGTACGGCACGTCATTTGTCTCTGTGGCGCAATCGGTTAGCTTCTTTCAGTTTCCGTCTATCAAATCCACTCACAGGGCATAGATCGACTGGAGCTATAGTCGAAGACATCTGCCCAAGGTGCCACGCAGTGGGACCGAAACCAAAACCAAGTGATTGTAAGACAAGTTTCTCAACAACGATCTTGAAAGTTTATAAGCTGTTGAGATGTCACTGGCAACTGGTGGTGGTAGGCACAAACCACATTGCGCATGCTCAATTTTCTTTTTCTTTACATAAAGATTGGATCACAATTTGATTGCCAGGACACAAAGAAAAATTACACGATAAAATAAGATCGGGAATTAAGCAGCAGAAGATGAGCAGCGGCGTAGGTACCGGTTGTACACCCACCAGAATAGCGTGCTAATTGAGATCAACGCCATGTTATTTCGGAATTCAAGACTATGTAAATTCAACAATCATGCGAGTCGAAAACGCATTAACCGGGTTTTTCCCCCAAAATATGTATGTGCGTATAAGGCGGCGAGCTGGCAGAACCGTTAGCACGCCGGGCGAAATGCTTTGTGGTATTTCGTCCGCTGCTGTGTTCTGAGTTCAAATTCCGCCGGGGTCGACTTTACCTTCCATCCTTTCGGGGTCGATAAATTAAGTACCAGTCACACACTGGGATCGATATAATCGGACTTAATCCGTTTGTCTGTCCTTGTTTGACCTCTCTGTGTTTAGCCCCTTGTGGGTAGTAAAGAAATGGGTATTTCGTCTGTCTTTACGTTCTGAGTTCAAATTCCGCCGAGGTCGACTTAATCCGTTTGTCTATCCTTGTTTGTCCCTTCTATGTTTAGCCCCCTGTGGGCAATAAAGAAATAAATATGTACGTGTGTTTGTATGCATGTGTTTATATATGCATGTATGTGTGTATGCATATATACATGTATTTGTATGTGTGCATGCGTGTGTCTATTGTGTGTTTGTGTGTGTATCATTTGTAGATATAAATATCGGTGAGATAATCAATAACCAATACTCACAAACAAAAGTAGCATTCTGTACTTGTCCTCCGAGTATCAGAGATACTCTCTAATCCCTCCCGCATCGTAAAAGCAGTGAACCGTAAACTGTTACATTAGAATCATGTAACATGTTCACGAAATGTAGTCTAAAATAAATATTGATAAAGCTTGACACTTGTCTCTGTTAAACATTAAATTGTAGCCTGCTGATTCATGTTATTTAGCAATTACATCCTTCCATACATAATAGTCCGCATTAATCTGTCGTACTGTGTCAAATACAGTACTGATAAGCAGTTTCCGCAGTTGTCTCTGTGGCGCAATCGGTTAGCGCGTTCGGCTGTTAACCGAAAGGTTGGTGGTTCGAGTCCACCCAGGGACGACAAGTTAATCTTTTTATCATTATTTTTTGTATATACAGCAATCCCTCGCCATATAACGGTTTATTGTTTAAGCTTAAGTCGATTCCTCCTTGATATTGTTTCGCAATTATAAAATAAATATATACAAATTATAATAATAATTTTTAAAAAAGACATACAGTACTGTTTCTACTTCACGTATTTGCACCTATCGCGGGGGATTTTGGAACGTAAAACCCCCGACAATCAAGTGATTATTGTACATATTAGTAGTCCATCGGTGTTCGATGATGGCATACGCACAAAAAAATTGATTGTATATATATATTTATATAGTGATAGAAATAGCAAGACAACAAAAGAATGAAAGAAACCTCGATATTATGTAAATAGAGGAATTTATCTGTAAATGTAATATGTGACAATTATTCAGTTGCCATGATAAAACTCCGAGTTTCGGATGTCGGGACGGAAACCCACGCCGGCATCCCTTCAGGTCCGATAACTGAAGAGATGCCAGGGTGGGTTTCCGCCCCAACATCCGAAACTCGGAGTTTTATCATGGCTACCGAATAATTGTCACATATTATATTTACAGATATATATTTATATATATATATATATATATATATATTTGTCGATAATGGTGAATATATAAACTACACTATGAACTATAGTTTTTACCCCCGCTTTGATAGATCACTCTTTGTCGAAGCCATATTGTTATTCAACAAAAAAAAAGAGAAAGACATTATAGTTTTGACATTCTTTAATGGTCTGTCGAGAATTATTCACATTTCCTTGGTTTTTCTTTTATTCTTTTACTTGTTTCAGTCATATGACTGTGGCTGTGCTGCAGCACCGCATCTAGTCGAAGAAATCAACCCGAGGACTTATTCTTTGTAAGCCTAGTACTTATCCTATCGGTCTTTTTGTCGAACCGCTCAGTTACGGGGACATAAACACACCGACATCGGTTGTCAAGCGAAAGCGGGGGAACAAGCGCAGACATACAAATATACATATATGTATACAATAATGATAATAATAATAATAATAATAATAATAATAATAATAATAATAATAATAATAATAATAATAATAATAATAATAATATAATAATAATAGTAATAATAATAATATGAGGGAATATTATTCCAAACTTACAGGGAAAACTTCAGTTTAGAAATACAGTACTGATAAGCAGTTTCACCAGTTGTCTCTGTGGCGCAATCGGTTAGCGCGTTCGGCTGTTAACCGAAAGGTTGGTGGTTCGAGTCCACCCAGGGACGACAAGTTAAGCTTTTTATCAATATTTTATCGTATTTATCGTTTTCGGTCTTCCATACTTTAGAATGGCTTACTGAAAGCTTTCACTGCTCTACGAAATGAAAGTCTGTGCAAACAGATCTGTGCCAGTTATCTCTGTGGTGTAATCAGTTAGAACATTCGGTTGCTAACGGAAAGGTTAGTTGTTCAGCCCCCTCCAGAGACGGTCAACGTTTTTTTTCTCTTTAAAAAAAAATGACTTTTAACTTTGTTAAATGTTTTCAATATAGGTTTTTGTCAATCTCGTCTTTTTTAATATAAGCTTATTTAGATGTACAGTTAAATAAAATCATGGGTAAAATTTTTTTAAATAATAGATTAATACTATAAGGGTAAAAGATAAGCATTATTTGTCAATACTGATATAGCAGTAGTCTCTTACAGCGATTTTCCTAAAGTGCTAGTTTATCAGAAAATCAGTGACTGTGTGTACCTTATTTTCTATATATTGCAAACTGGGGTGAACTACTCCTATATCTAACAGACGAATATCCATCACAGAGGATGACCATAATAAGGTTGAAACAGCGCGGCCTGATGGACTTAATAGCTGGAGTGATAAGGAGTTCTCTCCCCGCTTGTAATACATATATCGAGTGCGAAGAGCACTGGGCAAACAGCTGGAGGAGACGTCCTCCTGAGGTTAAAATAGCAGTATCGTCCGTTCTTAGAGTACACTCATGTATAGACGGAGATCAACATTACTTCTCAGCATTGACACTGCTTTCGACTCTTAAAGAGATTTGCTTGTTGAAATACTAAATTGTCTCGCGTCAAACCCTTATTTATCCATTTCTGTGTTCCATACTTAGCGTGACATATTAAAGCTTTCATCACTTTACGAAATGAAATAGTCTGCAGATAAGCTTTGTTATCAGCTGTCTCTGTGGCGCAATCGGTTAGCGCGTTCGGCTGTTAACCGAAAGGTTGGTGGTTCGAGTCCACCCAGGGACGATCAAACTTTTTTTTTTTATAAAACATTTAACTTTGTCAAATCTGTTTCCAATATAGATTTTTTTTGTCAATCCCGTCTTTGTTAATATAAAACTATTTAAATGTAAAGTTACGTGATGGATAGTTGTAGATTAATGGTATAAGGGTAACAGAAAAGATGGATAAACGTTATTTCTCATATACTGCCTTCGTCTCTTATAGAGATTTTCTTAACGAGCTAATTTGCTTGTTGAAATACCAAATTGTTTCGTATCAGACTCGTATTTATCATTTTCAGACTTCCATACTTACCGTAATCTACTTAAAGCTTTCACTGCTTTAGAAAATGAAATCGTCTGCAGATATCCCAGCGTAGGACTTTTCTCTGTGCTCCATTCGGTTAACACGTTCGGCTATTAACAGAAAGGTTCGTTGTTCAATCCCACCCAGGTGCTGCTGAAATGTAGCTTCTTTTTTTTTATTTTTTGAAACGCTGAATTTTGTCAAAACTGTTTTGAATATAGATTCTTTATTTTTTTTTTGCATTCCTGTCTTTGTTAATATAAAATTACTTAAATGTAAAGGTAAATAAAACATGGATAATTTTTTTTAAATTATAGATTAATGATATAGGAGTGGCTGTGTGGTAAGTAGCTTGCTTACCAACCACATGGTTCCGGGTTCAGTCCCACTGCGTGGCATCTTGGGCAAGTGTCTTCTGCTATAGCCTCGGGCCGACCAATGCCTTGTGAGTGGATTTTGTAGACGGAAACTGAAAGTAGCCTGTCGTATATATGTATATATATATATGTGTGTGTGTTTATGTGTGTGTGCTTGTGTGTGTGTGTTTGTCCCCCTAGCATTGCTTGACTACCGATGCTGGTGTGTTTACGTCCCCGTCACTTAGCGGTTCGGCAAAAGAGACCGATAGAATAAGTACTGGGCTTACAAAAGAATAAGTCCCGGGGTCGATTTGCTCGACTAAAGGCGGTGCTCCAGCATGGCCGCAGTCAAATGACTGAAACTAGTAAAAGAGAGCAAAAGAGAAAAGAGAGTAAGGGCAAAACAAAGATAAATAAACGTTACTTCTCAGTATTGATATTGCCTAAATCTCCTATAGAGATTTTCTTAACGAGCTAATTTATTTGTTGAAATACTGTGTCACTTATTTTCTATATACTGCAAGCTGGGATGAACAACACCACCCAGGGAAGGAAAAAAATCGTTTTGTTAAATCTGTTTTCGATGTAGATTTTTTTCTTTCTGTCAATCCCGTCTTTGTTAATATAAGATTATTTAAAATGTAAAGTTAAATAAAACTTCCTCACGGTCCTTTTACAGCGTTCAGAAAGCACTCTTAGGCATTCAGTTGTACATTTAAGTGAGTCAGCAACTGCCATCAAATTTTCAATCGAAAACTGTGGCCGATGGCATCAACTAAACTCTCCCCTCAGAAGTGTTGAACTTGTACTTAAACCCTCCTCATCCTCCTCCTCCTCATTATTATTATTATTATTATTATTATTATATTATTATTATTATTATTATTATTATTATCATTATTATTATTATTATTATTATTATTATTATTATTATTATTATTATTATTATTATTATTATTATTATTTAGTGAGAGAGCACTGCATGCCATCAACGTGACACTGGGTTAAAATATACGAAGCCCAGTATACCCATCATGACTACCCGTCTGATAAGGGTACACTAGGCACATGCATCACAACCATATGTGCGAGACATGGTGATCTCATATCAAGATAAATTGATTTTCAATTTTTGTTTTATTTACATAAAGATTAGATCACAATATAAATTGCCAGGACACAAAGAAAAATTACACGATAAAACAAAATCGGGAATTAAGCAGCAGAAGATGGGCAGGGGGTAGGTAACCGGTTGTACACCCACCAGAATAGCGTGCTAATTGAGATCAACGCCATGTTATTTCGGAATTCAAGACTATGTAAATTCAACAATCATGCGAGTCGAAAACGCATTAACCGGGTTTTCTCCCCAAAATATGTATGTGCGTATAAGGCGGCGAGCTTATGTGCGTATAACGGCAGAACCGTTAGCACGCCGGGCGAAATGCTTTGTGCCGCTGTGTTCTGAGTTCAAATTCCGCCGGGGTCGACTTTGCCTTCCATCCTTTCGGGGTCGATAAATTAAGTACCAGTCACACACTGGGATCGATATAATCGACTTAATCCGTTTGTCTGTCATTGTTTGACCTCTCTGTGTTTAGCCCCTTGTGGGTAGTAAAGAAATGGGTATTTCGCCTGCCGTTACGTTGTGAGTTCAAATTCCGCCGAGGTCGACTTTGCCTTTCATCCTTTCAGGATAGATTAAATTAAGTACCAGTTATGCACTGGGCCGATGTAATCGACTTAATCTGCTTTTCTGTCCTTGTTTGACCTCTTTGTATTTAGCCCCTTGTGGGTAGTAAAGAAATGGGTATTTCGTCTGTCTTTACGTTCTGAGTTCAAATTCCGCCGAGGTCGACTTAATCCGTTTGTCTGTCCTTGTTTGTCCCTTCTATGTTTAGCCCCCTATGGGCAATAAAGAAATAAATATGTATGTGCGTATGTATGCATGTTTATATATGCATGTATGTGCGTATGCATATATATACATGTATTTGTATGTGTGCATGCGTGTGTGTATTGTGTGTTTGTGTGTGTATCATTTGTAGATGTAAATATCGGTGAGATAATCAATAACCAATACTCACAAACAAAAGTAGCATTTTGTACTTGTCCTCCGAGTATCAGAAATACTCTCTTATCCCTCCCGCATCGAAAAAGCAGTGAACCATAAACTGTTACGTTAGAATCATGTAATATGTTCACGAAATGTAGTCTAAAATAAATATTGATAAAATTTGACTCTCGCCTCTGGTAAATATTAACTTGTAGCCTGCTGATTCATGTTATTTAGCAATTACATCCTTCCATACATAATAGTCCGCATTAATCTTTCGTACTATGTCAAATACAGTACTGATAACCAGTTTCAACAGTTGTCTCTGTGGCGCAATCGGTTAGCGCGTTCGGCTGTTAACCGAAAGGTTGGTGGTTCGAGTCCACCCAGGGACGACAAGTTTATCCTTTTATTAATATTTTTGTATATACAGCAATCCCTCGCCATACAATGGTTTAAACTTACGTCATTCTTCCCTGACATTGTTTTGCAATTATAAAATAAATACATTACCCTTTCTACTGTTATTTAACAGAGAAGAGAGAAAGACATTATAGTTTTGACATTCTTTAAAGTTCTGTCGAGAATCATTTACATTTCCTTGGTTTTTCTTTTATTCTTTTACTTGTTTCAGTCATATGACTGTGGCTGTGCTGGAGCACCGCATCTAGTCGAAGAAATTGACCCGAGGTCTTATTCTTTGTAAGCCTAGTACTTACCCTATCGGTCTTTTTTGTCGAACCACTGAGACATAACACACCAACATCGGTTGTCAAGCGACGGTGGGGAACAAGCACAGACATGCAAATATGCATATATGTGTGGGTATATAT
>NC_043014.1:42048377-42080877 GCF_006345805.1 Octopus sinensis
GTATGTATGTGTTTGTGTGTATACATATATGTGAACATACACAGAGAGGGAGAGCAATAGAGATACCGAGGGAGAATAAAGAGCTGAGACACATAGAATAATAATAGTGAAATACAAATAATACAGAGAGAGAGTAGAACTACGGGAATGATAAGGACGCAGAGAAGTATACAATACGCATACACACACACACACACAGACAGAAGCACACACACGCACACAGAAACACATACATGCACACATATTGACATAACAAAAAAATGAATAAGGCCACTTATGTACTTAAATATTGATCAACGACGAAAACCGTGGGTGGTTTGAAAATGGTTGTTTTCATTGTAGACTTGTGGGGGGGGGGTCTTTGTTTTTCTTTTATTTGTTTCATTTAGGGATCTGGAAACAACCGCATACTGGCCTACAGGTTTTGTAAACAGCTAAACGTAAGTATCGTCTGCGTGATGATGGTGGTGGTGGGAGGAAGGGAAGGAAGGAGGGAAGGAGGGAGTAAGCGCTGTTTTGTCCGTGGTTAGCCGACATGTTTTTTGTCGTCTGTTGTTGAATCAAACTATCGTGATGTCTATGGCCGGGTAAAGGAAACACGGCAAAGAATATCAGGTGCATCCATGTATGAGTATCTTGGTGTTATCGTTGCCGTGTTTGTTTTGCGTTTTGATTTCATTTGGTTTGCTCGCCTGAAGATGGAGATGTACTAAGTATTAGATGCATATACATATACGTACGTGTGTGTATATATATATGTATATATATACATATATATATATATATATATTATATATATATATATATATATATATATATATATATATATATATATATACATACATACACACACATATATATATACATACATATATATGTATATGTATCTATATATATGTGTATATATATTAGCTTAAAAGCCTTCCTATCGGGCGACTTTTAAGCTAGTGTATAGCTTTTAAGCAACTGACCCTGAATGGGAAGATCTGCAAACAGATCTCTGACTTGTCTTGGAGAATTTGTTGCAGTTGCTACCTTCAGAGTCATATCCCAATGTAGATCATATTCGTCGCAAAAAAAAAGATCATGTAAAAAAAATCGTCGAAAACAATCGCAGTAATAGAAACACAGGAATCCAAAATTTCAGGATTTCAGGTCTGGATTCGGCCCTGAATGATTTTAATTTACTCACTGTCTCTATGCCTACTATTGTTCTCACTCCATTCGTCTTTGAACTTTCTTGGTGAAGTTCCCTAGTTACATGGGGGTGTTCTGATCCCCAGGTTCTCACACTATGTGTGTTTAGTTTCCCTGAAACATGTAAGGTTGCCTCTTCACTAAAAGAAACTCGGGTGAGGAACGCTGAATCCTTAGAAATTCGTTCCAGCATGTTAACTGCAAATACTTTTCGTCTTGGTTTATCATTTGGTTCGAGTGCTTCTAAGAGTTGCACTTAGTAAGAGGACATTGTGCTCTATTGAACGTGGTAGCTATAACTGTCTGGCAGCAGAACGTATGGACTTTGTAGGAGAACTAGCAAAGGCTTGTCTTATACAATCGATGTTTTCCTCAGATAATTTTGATCATCTACCCCTCCCATTATCCAACACTGTTCATCTTTCCATAAATTTTGTGTGCCATGCACGAATTGGCGGCCGTGACGCTGGATGTATTCCATACTTAGTTCTGTAGTATCACTGAGCCTGTACGTCCGATTTTGTTTCAATAAATCACGCCTAGTGGCGGTTCAGCAGGCTTTGGTCGGTCCGAGGCTATAATAGCAGACACCTGCACAAGGATATATATATATCCTTACCTTCGAAACACGCATAGAGTCGAAACAGGGGCAGCTGAAGAAGGGGAATATTCCTTATGTTGTTTGTCTTGTACTCTGTTTTTTCGTTGTTAAAAAAAGTCCGTTTCCTTGTTTGATTTTATGTTTTCGTTTCTCGTTGTGTTCTACGTTTATTTGTGGTGTCCTGTACTCATATATGCATGTATATATACATATAGATGTAGGTATATACATATATGTATGTATGTATGTATGTATGCATATGTTTTATTTATTAAATTGTTATTATATATATATATATACATATATATATATATAAACCCGAAAGAATTACAATGAAAACGGAGACTCGTACATTTTCAAATTTTTCTATTAATTTTATCATTTAATTAATTATACAGCGTAATTAATTAAAATGACCGACACGTGTTTCTGCAGCGTAGAGAATGTGCGGTCGCATATGCAACCCGCAATTTTCTACCGTACACCTTCATTCATTTCGTCCTGGAACTAAGGTTAACATGAGGTCAGATGCAAAGTGAATTTTATAGTTATATGAGGTTTCATCCTTTCCTCTTCTCTTTCCTTTTGTATCTAAAACCATAATAAGATAAAGAAATAAGCTAGCCACGCTTAAATGAATTCTGTTGGTTTCAGACCTCGTATGCGAACGAAGGTGCATATCAGAATATTTCAAGATGCATATGAATAAGAATTAGGCTTACAAAGAATAAGTCTTGAGGCGGTGCTCCAACATGGCCGCAGTCAAATAACTGAAACAAATAAAGGTATATATATATATTTATTTTTTTTATATTTATATTTTATATTTTATCTAGTTTCAGCTCACGAGCTGTGGCCATGCTGGGGCACCACCATGCTACATGATTTTACTTCACGAATGCTTTTTAGCAATTGCCATTTGGTGTATGAGAGAGTTCGATGCAGCTGCCCTCATCTGCACCTCCTGCCGTGAAGTTGGTTCATCTGGGACACCTGACAGGAAGAGATCCAGTTTTATTTTAAAGACATCTACATCCACCCCATGCAGGTCTCTCAGGTCCTTCGGGAGGATATTAAAGAGCTGTGGACCTCTGAAACCCAGGCTATCACAGTATCTTGTCCTACATCTTGATAGCAAATATTATATTATATTATATTATATATAAATATATACGTTTATGTGTTTGTATGTATGTATGTATGTATGTATGTATGTATGTATGTATGTATGCGTCTTTGTGTCTCTGTCCTCCACCACCGCTTAACAACCGATTATCGTGCGTTTACGTTCCCATAACTTAGATGTTCGGCAAAAGGAGCCGATAGAATAAGTACCAGACTTAAAAACGCAAGTAATGGGGGTCGATTCGTTCGACTTAGAATTCTTCAAGGCTGTGCCCCAGCACGGCCTCAGTCACATGGTTGAAACACGTGAACGAAAAGGATAAAAGATCCTATAACTACACGAGTCTATGACCGGATTCATTGTTTGTTCCTTCTCGAGCCATGCCTGGCTCATTAGGGCCAGTTTCCCGGTTTCCTTGGCGTATAGGTTCTCCACCTGGACGGGACGCCGGTCCGTCGCAGGTGAGCTGCTAGATGCAGGAGGAAAGAGTGAGAGAAAGTTGTGGCGAAAGAGTCATCAGAATTTCGCTATTACCTTCTGCCGGAGCCGCGTAGAGCTTAGGTGTTTCGCTCATAAACACACACTTCGCCCGGTCTGAGATTCAAACCCGAGATTCGCCCGGTCTGAGATTCGAATCCCTTGAGCGCGAGTCCGCTGCTCTAACCACTAGGCCATGTGCCTCCGGATTCATTCATCTTCCAGTGCGCCCTTTTCAGACAAGACTGTCATATTAGACGAGGTGATTTCTGAAAGTAAATTTAACTGCTATTACTAGCGGATCGGCCGACCACTTACAGGCTCCCCTTTTGCTTCATTTAACTACACAAGTTTAAACAGCCATGTCAGCGTGTTAAACAAGCTGTTGTTTATATTTGTACAGGTAAGCATGCGTGGCTTGGCATGCTAGAGGTTGGTAGCTTGTTTTTTTTACTATTTACACCTGCCCCGAAAATATCCTTTGATGTACGAAGTATGAGGTTTAAAGCCTGTTGCTTTCTGCTTTTTCATCATTACTGTGTATTCTGGCACTGATGATGTTTGTAGTAGCAGCAGCAGTACCAGTAGTAGTAGTAGTAGTAGTAGTAGTAGTAGTAGTAGTAATGGTCGTAGTATTAGTAATGATTGTGGTGGTGGTGGTGGTGGCGGTGATTGGTGTGTTGGTGGTAGTGATGGTGGTACCTGTGGTGTTGCAGTTTGTAATGTGTGGGGATGATGCAGTTGTATTAGTTGTAGTAGGGGGGGTGAGGTGGCGGTGGTTACGGTACCAGTGGTGGTAGTGACGCTGGCGGTGGTGATAGTGGTGGTGGCGGTGCTGGTGGTGGTGGTGGTGGTGGTGGTGGTGGTGGTGGTGGTAGTGCTGGTGCTGGTTTTTGATTGGTGGCAGTGAGCCGACGGTGTTGGTTGAAACCACAATATAAACCTCCTCGTCGAAGCAAGAGACCGTCGGACTCTTAGGCGAATTGTTAGAAAGGATCACAAAAGCACAGCTCCCAAAATTACTGCAGAACTTAATGATCACCTCGAGAACCCAGTTCGCCGGGAGCTGCACAAAGCCGGATTTCATGGAAGGGCTGTAATCAGAAAACCACTAGTTTCAAAAACAAACGTTGCAAAGAGTTTAGAGTGGAGTAAAAACCTACAGAATTGGTTCCTAGAGCAGTGGAAGAATGTTATTTTCTCGGACGAGTCAACCGTTACCTTATTTCCGACCACCGGCCGAGTATACGTGTGGAGACAGCCAAAAGAAGCATTGAACCCAGACTACCTTCTTCCAACTGTTAAACACGGAGGAGGGTCTGTGATGATCTGGGGCGGGGAAATATCTTGGAAATCTGCTGGCCCAATGGTTTCCCTTCATGGCAGAATTAATAGTCAAGACTCTAAGCATTTTATCAAATCAAATTCATCCTAAGGTTGCAGAACTGATTCTGGTGGGAAACGCAATCTTTCAGGATAATAATGCACCAATTCACACTGCTAAAGTTGTTACTGAATGGCACGAGGAACGTTATAGTGAAGTTGAACATCTTATCTGGCAATCACAGTCACCAGATCTCAATATCATTGAAGATTTGTGGTGCATTTGAGAAAAACAAGTAAGGAGTCGATATCCTCCACCATCATCACTATAAGAACTGGAGACTGTTTTAGCTGAAGTGTGGACAAAAATTCCTTTGGAAACAATTCAAACTTTGTACGAGTCCATATATATAACTTACCGATTCAGCAAAAGAGATCGATAGAATAAGTACCACATTTTTAAAAAAAAAGATGTATGTATGTATGTATGTATGTATGTATGTATGTATGTATGTATGTATCTACTTATGTATGTAATGTATCTATTTATGTATGTAATGTATGTATGTATGTACGTATGTATGTATGTACGTACGTATGTTTGTGCATATGTGTGTATGTTAGTGGAAGGCGTGTGGCTTAGTGGTTGGGGTATTTAGTTCACGATCGTAAGGTCATGAGTTCGATTCCCGGTGGTGTATTGTTTCGTTGAGCAAGACACTTTATTTCTCGTTGCTCCAGTTCAGTCAGCTGGCAAAATATGAGTTGCACCTGCATTTCAAAAAGGCCGGCCTTGTCACATTCTGTGTCACGCTGAATCTCCCTGAGAACTACGTTAAGGGTACACGTGTCTGTGGAGTGCTCAGCCACTTGCACGCTAATTTCACAAGCAAGCTGTTCTGTTGATCGTATCAGCTGGGACCCTTGTAGTCGTAAGTGACAGAGTGCCAGTGTGTGTGAGTGTGTGTATGTGTGTGTGTGTGTGTAGGTGTGTGTGTGTGTGTGTGTGTGTGTAATCATATGTATGTATACACATACACATACAAATAAATATAGGCCTTCTGAGTCAAACAGGTGAGGGAAAACTGCAGAGAAGCTAGTAAGATGGATTGTACCTGGAATTCAAAGGTCTTGCCGCTTCGTATTTTGTGTCATGCTGAATCAGACGGATAATAATGTTAACACTTTAGCATTTAGATTATTTTGTCAAATATAATATTTATTCACATTATTTTGAATTAATCATGCGTTATTACGTAGCTTCAAGATTTCGAAAATGGGATTGTATATTTGCGGGGTCTTTTGGTACATTAATGTAGTTTTCCAAGCTGAATCTCGGGAGATATTTCACTTTTGTCAGAAATTAAAAAAAAATTTTTTTTTAAAAGAAGTTTAAAGTTTGATCATTTTCATCCAGTCAGAAAACAGGATTTGGAAGCTGTCATTTTGTGCGTGATAGAACGTGTTATCATTTGTAAACAAACCAAATTCTGCTTTATGCAAACCATATAACCCCTTATAGCTTTTTTATTTTGGGGAATTTTCAGAAAATTGTTACGAATTTGTAATCTACACACGGGAATTCATGCGATTATCCATAAATAAGATAAAAAAAAGTTTGGTGCGTGATTTAAAGCCTATTTGGCTGTTATTTATAGCACATCTGACGACCACCTCAGTGAGTGGGAAATATTTGTCAACACGTGTTTTCTTGCAGACAAAAGAGTGCTCATGCTTGGCTTGTTACTATGAAAACATGCATGAATGTGTCTGTGGTTTACGATTGGTTAAAATTACCCAAAATTTGCAAACTTTAAAAGCGAATGACTCTTTATTGATTTATAGCGAAAATGAATTTCAAAGCAGTGATCTCTATAGCTTTAAACAGCAAAATGTCTGTGTATCTGTGTGTCTGTGTGTCCTTTATAAAAATCCACAGATTTTCACGTAAAAGGCTCGCATTTTCTATGGGCTTTCAAAACTGTTTGAGGGTGGTCGTGAAGATCTTTTCATTTCCCCAGTCACCCCAGAAAGCCATTAAAAAAATCAATAAACCGACCCTTTATGCCCATAAGTTATTTTGCGGCCAAATTCGAGTTTTTCGCTTTCTTCTGCCTCCTTTTTTGTCCGACTAATGGCATGTCCACAGTCCCGCTAATTTTCCATGATTATGCCGTTCCAGGTATGAAAACCGAAGTCCAACGAATAATAATTACTCTCATAAAAAGCTCCAACTAGTTCATAAACAACCAAATTAGCCCGGGGCTGAAATGTGATAAGAAACATAGCTCTTGATTTTGTGAGAAATTTTTACTGCGACCCGACAACGAACAACAAGCGCCGGGTCATAGTGTTAGTTACTCTTTTACTCTTCTACTTGTTTCAGTGATTTGACTGCGGCCATGCTGGAGCACCACCTTTCATCGAGCAACTCGACCCCGGGACTTATTCTTTGTAAGCCCAGTACTTATTCTATCGGACTCTTTTTGCCGAACCGCTAAGTGACGGGGACGTAAACACACCAGCATCGGTTGTCAAGCAATGCTAGGAGGACAAACACAGACACACAAACACACACATACATATATATATATATATATATACATATATACAACGGGCTTCTTTCAGTTTCCGTCTACCAAATCCACTCACAAGGCTTTTGTCGGCCCGAGGTTATAGTAGAAGACACTTACCACACAGCCACTCCTGTGCCTATAAAACTACATTAGCATATAAAACTACATTATTACACCGAATACGAAATCAATTCGAGCAGAACTTAAAGAGATTGAAAACTAATGGCCAAACAGAAAAGATCCTATTTTTGCTATGACCATTGTAGGTATGAAAGGCTAGATTCGAGCCATTTTGGACATAGAACCGGTAGAATACTTTGGCTTGATATGGTCGGTTTAAATGCTAAAGGGTTAAAAATACATATGTCGGCAGAATATTCAACCACGAATAGATTAATTTAACGAACAGATGAATGCTCATCGTCGAAACTGATGGAAGATCTATCCGTCATGTGTGTGCGTGCGTGTGCACATGTGTAGTTATGTTTGTATAGATAGATAGATGTATATTTATGTGTGTATGTATGCGTGTATGTGTATAAGTATATGAGCTATGTATGTATTGATGGATAGACTGTGTGTGCGTATATGTATTTATGCTTGTATGTAGAGACGAATAGATGGAATAGTATGTATGTTTATGTACGAGACTATGAAACGTATACAGGTATGTATGCATGTATATATGTATGTATATTTATATATAAGTGTATAAAACGTGTATATGTATGCATGTACATATGTATGTATGTATGTAGGTAGGTAGATAGGTAGGTACGTACGTTTGCATATATATGAGCACGTATATGTAGGTACATACACGTATGCATGCAGGTGCGTACGACTGTATGTATACGTGTGTGTGTGCGTGTGTGTGTGTGTGTGTGCGTTTGTGCGCGCGTGTGTGCGTATGTGCAAGTTTCTAAAGCCGGACCCTGATAAAATGCGATGCGTTTTTATCCATGTTTTGTATGGTGCATACATTTTATGTATGTACGTGTGTATAAGACATAAACACACACACACACACACACACGTTCATCTACACACATACATACATGCTCAAATACACACACACGGCGCTGTGTTTATATACATGTCTTTCCTAAATTACTGAATGAATATGCGTCCGTATGTATGTATGTTTGTTTACGTATGTTTATCTTTCCACGCCTGCGTGCCTATATACACAAATGCTAATGTAGACAAATCTACGTTTTCGTGCGTATACAAATGTACGTAGGTGCGTGTATATGTGTATTATATCTATTATGAATGTATATATATGTATATATGGTAAGTTAAGATACATACGAAGGGAATGAGTGGGAGAAAAAAGTCAAGTTCACACGTCTATTCGATTATGTTAAGTGCAAGACATCCCGTCACCGTACGTACCTCCGTCACCATCACCATCACTATCACTATCACCATCATCACTTTTGATACTCTTATACATAAGCCACCACCACCTCCGTCATTCTCCTTCTAATATCACTACCAGTTCACTGGGTGCAGAGAATCGCTAACAAACTAACATGTATTGGAATCGAGTTTCTTAAATACACTCGTTCAACTTCTCTTTTCTTTCTTTTTTTTTTGCACACAGGTCGCTGGCGACTCTCGTTGGGGGAAACAAGATGGCCGACAGATGACTGATAAATAACGTCATCAGCATCTTCATAGTCATCATCATCGTCGTCGTCATCCTCATCGCCATTGTAATTGTCGTCGTCATCATCATCATCATCATTACTGTTTATTACATCTATACGTCAGGTTTAACTAGCATCTGTTTGTAAGAAGTGGAAAAGAAAGGAGAAGAGGAACGGACAGGGTGAGATGTTTAGAATAGACAAGGAAAGAGAAGGAACGTAAGAAAGAAAGAAAGAAAGAAAGAAGGAAAGAAAGATGTTAAGAAGCAATGGGAGAGGTAGAGAGGAAGGGAGACAACTTGTGTATGGGTCATGCTCTTGTTTTGTCATCGCTTTTGTTATTATAAAAGCATAGAGGGGGTAGTTTTTTCGTGAAGATTGTAGTGGTGGTGGCGGCGGCTGTGATGGTGGTGGTGTTGCTTGTTCTAGTGATGGTGGTGGTGGTGGTTATCATTTTTCTCAATGTAATTATCTTATTGTATATCCGCCATTCTTTATTTTCGGTACAAAGAACTGTTGTGTCTTGTATCTTATACACAGTGATTAAACTTTTAATTGACCTTTTTTTCTCATTTCAGCTGCTGCTGCTGCTACTATTGCTGTTGCTGTTGTTGCTATGCTTTCACTTGTTTTAGTCATTTGATGATATTGCAGCCCCTTTACCCTTTTACTTGTTTCAGTCATTTGACTGTGGCCATGCTAGAGCACCGCCTTTAGTCGAACAAATCTACCCCAGGACTTAGTCTTTGTAAGCCTAGTACTTATGCTATCGGTCTCTTATGCCGAATCGCTAAGTTACGGGGATGTAAACGCACCAACATCGGTTGTCAAGCGCTGGTGGGCGGACAAACATAGACACAGGTTGGCGCGGGTCGTGGACAAACTTGTCACAGAAGCGCAAACTTACGCTGTCCCGGGCAGGTCAATCCATGACAATCTCCACCTTATACGCTACTCCTTAGAGCGAGTGAGGAAACTTTCTGACGCAGGGGGAGCACTGGTGCATTTAGACCAGTCTAAAGCATTTGATAGGGTCGACCATCGGTACTTGACGGCGGTCCTCGGGGAGGCTGGCCTGGGCCCGACCTTTCGAGGTCGGATCGCTGCTTTGTATAGCGACATCGAGTCTATCGTCAATGTGAACGGTTTCTTTTCGAAGCCGCTCAGGATCGAACATGCAGTTCGTCAGGGGTGTCCCCTGTCTCTGCTTCTGTATGTGTTGGCTCTTGAGCCATTGCTGCAGAAGTTGGAGGCACTAGGGGTGCGCTGCGTGATCTATGGTGTGGAAGAGGAGCTACAGCGTATGCGGATGACATCTCCATCATCGTGGCAAATGAAGGCCAGCTTCCAGTGGTGGAAGAGGCCATCAAAAGCTACGAGGCGGTGGCAGGAGCAAAGGTTAACAAGGACAAGTCGGTCAGTTTGCAACTTGGCACCTGGAAGGGCAAGCCGATGGCGTCTAATAACGTCGTGGGGCGTTGGATGGAAGCTCCTGTTAAGCTGCTTGGAGTCTGGATTGGTCCAGACCTCCAGATAGAGAAAAACTGGAGTGATGTGGCCAGCAGGGTGACCGTTCTAACCCAGACCTGGTCTGGACGGGCGTTATCCTTGCTAGGGAGGGTGGGGTGGTGCAGATGTTTATAGCATCAGTAATCACCTACCGTCTGACTGTGGTGCCTTGCCCCGATTTGTGGCAGAACAAGTTGGAGAGAATCCTTTCCGCTTTTTGTGGAAAGGAGGAAAGCCACTTGTAAAGCGCTCTGTCAGCTGCCAGAAACCGCTGAAGGGTGGGCTAGGGATGCCTTGGCTGAAGATGCGAAAACGCGCGTTAAGTTTGAGGCACCTCTGGCTTTACCTGGATGGAGAGCAGTTGTGGTCACCGCACGTTCGGTTCTACCTTCTCCAGTTAACGTCCTTAATGGAAATCGGTGCATGGATCAAGCGGAGACCTAAACTGGGGGAATGGCATTTGGAGTGCCATCAGTCACTTCAGCTACACTGTCGAGTGGACAACGCCAGCAACAGGAGTTCCACCGCAGATTTCTATAGCGGGTTAGTGGAATTTATGTCAGAAGATGCCTTGGGGGAGACCCTGGGCTACGATGAAAATCAGTTGGTCACCCTGTTCCGGGGAACGTTCGGGCCGAGGTATCTGGATAATTACCAGAAATCCCTGGCCTGGCAGTGTTTCCGTGCGGCGTTACCTGTTCGCGACAAGCTGTCAAGGCACGGAAGTGCCGTCTCGCCGACATGCCCGCGATGTGAGCAGGATAGGGAAACCGTCTTGCATGCATTCGCCCATGTAATCTGTCAGCCATCTTTTCTTTGGCTATATAAAACATGAAACTGCACTTACATGTAAACTGTCTTTTAGCTGTCACTATCAGCCATGTATAAGCCATGTTATTTCTGTTTTTTGGTCTTTGCCTCAACAGAAAAATTCTTGAAAGTTTAAATCCACGTGTTATCCGATTTTTTTATTTTCTTTCGACTGGATACCATTTATCAGCTTCACACAACTGACTCTGCAATTATCCAATTTACTTTGTAAAACACGAAAATGTGAAGGTACATTTGATTGATCTTGAAAATTTTTAGTACTCTTGAATTTTCCATATTTCAAACTTGTACATACAACTCATGCTTTCTACCAGTTTGATCAGAAGAGGTCTATTTTTTATTGGTTTGTAGGATGTAAAGGAAAATATACGTAATTCATCATTGTTGTTATCCTTTAATTTCATTAATCTCCTGTACATGTTTACAACCACAACACAGGACACCCCATATCTCTAAATATACTCCAATAGACAGACCAAACTATAGAGGATGCCTTACTCACTGTTTAGCAAGATAATCAAAATTGTTTCAGTCTAACAGAAGAGAACCTCTAGATCAGTGATTCCCAAGGTGGGGCGTACGCCCCACTGGTGGGGCCTGAGAAAATTCAGGTGGGGCGCGGGGCATAGACGTGGGCTGTGAAAATATTTGTACATGACGAGCGGTCATCGTGGGCACAACCTTAGATTCCGTCTTTCCTTTGTAGCCTCCACATCGGAAACTCTCGCACCCCAACGAGACAAAGAAGATCCTGCACTGAGCAATAAACTTACTATTCAGATAAGCCAATCAATTGCCTCAATTAGTTTGCCTCAATTAGTCTTTTGTTAGCCCTATTGAAAATGAGCAAACCAAACAAGAAGAAGACTCGTCAATACGCGGTGGAGTTTTTGAAGTTTGGATTCATTCCTGATGAGCATAAACTGTTTTGCTTATTATGTAATCAGACGATGAGCAATGAGTCAATGAAGGCAGGTAGGCTGGAAGTGCACTTAAAGGTAAGACATCCTAATAATTCTAATTTAGATTTGGAATACTTCAAATCATTGAAAGAAAAATTTAAAAACCGAACAAAACTCACTTCACTATTTCATGCAAAACAAGCGCCTCATACTCGTGCCCTTGAAGCCAGCTACGAAATCTCCTTGCTTATAGCAAAACATGGAAAGAATCACACTATTGGAGAGCAACTGATTAAACCTGCTATCTCAATATTCTTAAAAACTGTATTACAAAAAGATGATGGAGATAGGACTATGCCACTCAGTAATAACACTGTCTCGAACAGAATAGATGAAATGGGGCAAGATGTTGAAAGCCAGCTCATTGAGAAATTAAAATTGCGTAAGTTTTCATTACAAATGGACGAATCCACAATCCGGGACAGTGAGGCTCTATTATTGACTTATGTGAGGTATATTGACCACAAGGAGTTTCAGGAAGAGATGCTGTTCTGCGAATCGTTTGAAACCACCACAACTGCAAATGATATTTACATCAAAATCAAACATTATTTGGATGCAAACAAATACCAAAGGAAAACTTACTGGCATGTGCGGCAGACGGTGCACCTGCCATGATGGGCAAGAATACGGGATGCTTAAAAATGATGAAGGATGAAAATCCAAACATGTTGACTGTCCATTGTGTAATACACCGAGAAAACTTGGTTGCCAAGAAATTGTCCCCTGTTCTTAACAAGATTCTTCAAAGTGTGATCAAGTGTGTCAACAGCATTAAAAGAAATTCTAAATCTCAAAGTCTTTTTAAGCAGTTTTGTATAAATCAAAGTGCCGAACATGTTCGATTATTGCTTCATACAGAAGTAAGATGGCTATCAAGTGGAAACTGCTTAAAGAGGTTCATGGAATTATTTGATCAGATTAACGACTTTCTTAGTGATAAATGTGAAATGAAATTGCTGTCAACAACGGATGGAAAAGCATTTGTCAGTTATTTGACAGACATATTTGAGAAACTTGGAAACTTGAATAAACAACTTCAAGGTGCAAACATGACACTTATTGATGCAAAAGCAAAGATTTTTGGATTTATTACAGCTCTCGAATTATGGAAAAAGAAATTTTCCAGAAGAAATTTCAGTGAACTTTACTGGTTGAGTAAATGTGAAATAACGAATGATGCTGGCATTGTAATTATTGATCATTTAAATATCTTGATAAAAGATTTCAATGACAGATTTTGCGATTTAAAGGCAATGAATTTTCCTTCTTGGTTAACTCAACCGCTTCTGATTAACGTTTCTGATGCTGCAATCCAATACCAAGAAGAGTTATCAGAATTACAACATGATGAATCAGTGAAGACTTTGTTTAAATTGAAAGGTACAAAGATGTGGCTATATGACGAGGTTGAAAGAAAATATCCTAAAATTTCTACATCAGCGAGAGAGCTACTGATTCCTTTCCCTTCGTCTTATTTGGTCGAATGTGGTTTTAGTGCAGTTGATAATTTGCTCGAAGCCAAGAGAAACCGGCTTGAGATTACAAAACGTGGCGATTTACGACTGAAATTAACAAAGTTGTCTCCTCAAATTAAAAACTTGTGCTGTATGCATCAGGCACAGGGTTCTCACTAAATTAGTCGAGCTGACCGTCAAATAATTGAACTGAAAAAACGTGTTTCTTTATTCTTTATAAATTGACATTTTTTAAAAACATGAGAATCGTAATAATTTTATCGATTTATTGGGTGTTATGCACTTTCAGTGCCTGTTGTTTCAATTCTCAAACTATTTTTTTGTATTTTGAATACAATTTTTTAATTTTTGATTTTTTTTCAATTGTAAGTAGGCCCACATGTACTTGTAAATGTGAGTGGACATGGGAAAAGGTGGGGCGTAAAAACTTTTGCTATGAAAAAGTGGGGCGCCGGGAAAAAAGGTTGGGAAACACTGCTCTAGATGGATATCCGTGCTAGAAATAGCAGCCAAATCTTTCTTAAACTACACCCTTCAGTCTTGACTCTTTTCCTATCAAAAACATTTTCATAAGTGTACTAAACATTCATGCTTGCTTTCTGACTTTTAGTTAGCCCTTGTTACATATGTTCTGAGCAATATAAAGCTTTCCTTTCACAGAACATAGGACAAGCAAAGGGTTGATAAAAACAAAAACTCAGATAATGTACTTCAAGTTATGGCATGGGTTGAATGGCTCGACAGGAATTAGCAATCTCAGAGGCAACACCAGGTTCCATAGACTTGATTTCAAAAGCTGGATGCTGCTCCTAACACCAACCACTTTACAGTGTGTACTGGGTGCCTTTTTACGTGACACTAGCAGCAGTGATGAGAATAAAAAACAGGATGCCCAACAATGGGTCTTCTCAATTAGGGCCAAACAACAAGGTGGCGAGCTGGCAGAAACGTTAGCACACCAGGCGAAATGCTTAGTGGCATTTCGTCTATCTTTATGTTCTGAGTTCAAATTTCGCCAAGGTTGACTTTGCCTTTAATCCTTTCTGAGTCGATTAAATAAGTATCAGTTATGCACTGGGGTCGATGTAATCAACTTGATCCGTGTGTCTGTCCTTGTTTTTCCCCTCTGTGTTTAGCCCCTTGTGGGTAGTAAAGAAATAGGTATTTCGTCTGTCTTTATGTTCTGAGTTCAAATTCTGCCAAGGTTGACTTCGCCTTTCATCCTTTCGGGGGTTGATAAATCAAGTACCAGTTACATACAGCGGTCGATCTAATTGACTGGCCCTGCTCCTCAAACATTTTGAGCCTTGTGCCTAGAGTAAAAAAGAATCAAAGCCAAACAACAAAAAAGACAACTATTGCTTCAGCTTATAGTAGCTTTCTACATGTAGCCGCTCCTACATGTTGTAGCTCCTACATGTAGCAGCTCTTACATGTAGCAGATACGACAACCTCCTGTGAATATAAAACAGTTGTTTCAAATAATTAAACTCAAACAAACATAATTACATGAAATTTTCAATTTCCTTTATTTCATTCTTTGAATATTTTTAAATCTTTTTTTTTTTTTCATATATATAATTTGTGTTACCAGTTATCCCAATATTCCGTTTTCTGTTTTATATAACAATAATAATAATGGTAATAATAATTATAATAACAACAACGATTATTTTCCCCCTTTTTTTTATTCTAGAGATGACGTCTCTTTTTTTTTTCTAGTAGCATGAGGATAAGTTTAATGAATTCTTTACTTTTTAAATTTGGCATAAAGCCACAAATACCTAGGATGGGAACATGTTTATTTGATTGAATATACCCTAGAATTTTACAGGTAAATACATACATACATACATACATACATACATACATACATACATACATACATAACTTCAAAAGGCTGAAAGGAAAATTTGAACCCAAAAAGCTAAAGCACTAAGTCAGTCACATGTCTAACATATGTGGAATAAAGATTTTTACAGAAGCCATAAGTCGAGTTTCCTGGAAGAAGGACAGATATATAATTGATTTTGTGGACAGCACCCTCCCTCCCAATATATTATTGGTATGTATTTTATTGACTCAAAATGGATGGATATAAGGCCAATGACAACCTGCTAGGGCAGTTGGTTACTCATACTGTTCCAGATTGTCTGAGATGTAGCACAAATGAATCCAAAGACAATGTTCTCTCCAAGTCTTTTAGCAAAATAAATTAAATAAATAGAACTCTTCTGTGACAATATTAAACAGGTAATACTGATTTTTGATATGAACAGGAAATATAAAAACTTTCATGGGATAAGATTCTGTGGCATTCATGCCTTTCTTTGAATGTCACAGAATTTTTATTTTTCGATGGACATGAATAAAATGGTCTCAAATGAATATTTGACAAGGGACTTTATTTGCCGAGAATAATCAAACGGCCCCATGATTACTGGTTGCTATTTAATGATAATAATAATCCTTCCTACTAATGGCGCAAAGCCTGAAATTTGGGTGAGAGAGGGGCTAGTCGATTACATTGACCTCAGTGTGAAACTGGTACTTATTTCATTGGCCCTGAAAGGATAAAAGGCAAAGTTGACTTCGGCAGAACTTGAACTCAGAACCTAAGGATGGATGAAATGCCGCCAAGCATTTCGTCCAGAGTGCTAACAATTCTGCCAACTCACTGTCTTAATAATAATAATAATGATGATAACCTTTTCTACTATAGGCACAAGGCCTGGATTTTGTAAGGAGGGGGACAGTCGATCACATCGAGCCAGTACACAACTGGTACTTAATTTATCAACCTTGAAAGGATGAAAGCCAAAGTTGACCTCGGTGGAATTTGAACTCAGAACAGATTCTGCCAGCTCATGCTTTAATAATAATAATAATAATAAAAAAATAATAATAACAACAATAATTCTTTCTAATGGAATCACAAGGCCTCAAATTTGGGGAAGAGATTAAGTTGATAACATCAACTCCAGTGTGTAACTGGTACTTATTTAATCAACCCTAAAAGGATGAAAGGCAAAGTCAACCTCGGCGGCAACAGTTCTTTTGGCATGCTGCCTTAATAATAATAATAATATTTTCTACTAAAGGCACAAGGTCAACCCATGTACTGGACCAGTACTTATTTCACAAACCCTAAAAGGTCGAAAAACAAAGTCGACCTTGACAGAATTTGAACTCAGAACATAAAGACAGACAAAATGCTGGTTAACATTTTGTCCAGTGCACTAACAACTCAGCCAGCTCACTGCCATCTTAGTAATAATGGTAATAATAATATCACTATTCTTTCTAATTTGGGGGACAAGGCTGGTAATTTTTTTAGAGGAAGGAAGAAGTGGATTACATCAACCTCAATATTTAACTGGTATTTATCTTAACGCTGACCCATATAAGCAAAGAAAGCGAGATAGTAAAATGATGATGATCGCCGTGATGACATGCCGACACAGATCTCGATTTTAGATCCTCCATTGGATTGATCTTATATTACTGGATTAAATGCCTAACAAGATATGTGTGTGTGTGTGTGTGTGTGTGTGTGTGTGTGTGTGTCTGTGTGTTTCTTTTGGGTTGGTTTTCCTTTTCAGCGAATCCCTCTGGAAGTCAAAAGCTTAAGTACCTGTAAAAGTACTGGGGTCTCTCTATTCCATTGATGCATGCACTGCTACTGTACAAAAACCGACATTATAATTATTTGCACCAATTATTACTGCTTTACTATTGTTATTCGAACAAAACCCAATTTTTATAAAAAAAAAAAAAAAAGCCCCGGGATGTCACACAGACACACACAAAAGACATTCACATGCATACACACAACCATACGATAATACTTACATTCATAATTTGCATATCACATACGTCGTATACATGATAACAAGAGTTAAATGATTCGATAAGTTTGTTTTGTTTTGTTTTGGTTTCTTTTTTTTTTTTTGTTTTGCAATAAAATAAAATAGAAATAAAAATAACAACAACAGCAAGAGCACCTGCAAGAACAACAACAACAACAACAACACCGAAGTGATATCATTAAACTCAGATTGAGCCGCTTCATGGAATCAAAATATTAAACTAAAAACTTAAGAGTGAAATAAAGGAAAACTATAAGGCTGCTGCTGCTGCTGCTTGTGGGGTTATAGGACAGGTGTGTGAACAGAGAGACAGGTAGACAGACAGGTAAGTACCAGCAGTCACATGGACAGGTATGCTTTCATTAGTTGCTTTAGCGGGCCTGCATAGTTACGTGCAAACATAGAGACCCCTCTCAATTGTCCTGCCCTTTAACACTGTGGCATATGCAGTATGTGAGAGAGAGGGGGGGGGGAGAGGGAGCGAGAGAGAGAGAGAGGAGAGAAAGAGAGACAGGTGACAGAGAGGGAGAGAGAGTTTTACACCAGCATTCAGGTGGTGCTCATCTGCAGCCTTCAGAGACTGGAGCAACGTGGAATGAAGTGTCTTTGTTCAAAGGACTCAATGCACGACCTTTGTCCAAGAACTGAACCCATGAAATTGCGACTGTGAGCCTAACACCATAACCACTAGGAAATGAGCCTAGATGGACAGACAGACAGACAGACAGGCAGGCAGGCAGATCTAGTTGGCCAGCTAGATAGATATTCTTTTATTTGTTTCAGTCATTTGACTGCGGCCATGCTAGAGCACCGCCTTTGGGTTACACTCTGGGGAGACCTTGAAGCAAGCATTGCAAGACAAGTGTTAGACTGGCAACCTAAAGGAAAGAGGGAAGTTGGATGAGCTTAGAAGACCTGGAAAGGATGCATGGAGGATGAAGTAAAACCAATCATTCTCTCTTGGTCTGAGATCAAGGAGGTAGCCCAAGATCACATCCACTGGCCCTATGAAATGGTCACAGCCCTTTGCTCCTTACAGAGCAACGTGGACTAACTGATACCAGAACCATCTAATAAAACCTATAGAGTGATCCTATTAATGCTACAGCCTATCAAATAAGACATGATCTTATCGACACCACAACCTTTTAACCCTTTCGTTACCAACCCGGCTGAAACCGCCTCTGGCTCTGTAGTACAAATGCCTTGTTTTCATAAGTTTTGAATTAAAATCTTCCACCAAACCTTAGTCACAATTTATGTTCCTAACACTAGATGAATGATAACTAAGTTATTTCATGAAATTCTTTGTTATATTTAATGTAATTGAAAGAAACACAGAACCCCTCAAAATAAATTCAGTAACGAAAGGGTTAATAAGACTTATTGACTGATATTATTGTTAATTGCTCCTATTCATTTTGAAATCTACAAATAAAACATATTGACAGATCCTATACACGTTGCGAACAGGAAAATATTCTAGATCAAATTTTTGAAAAACAAACTTTTTTTATTAAATCAAACTTACTGAAAATTATGATCTTATAAGACTATGAAAACAACTGATCAGGGTCTTAATCTATATACGGGCAAGCCTATAGATGTCACAACCATTCAGAGATCCTATAGATGATGTCACAGCCTATTGAAACGGATACCTATTGACGCTACTATCTTATTGAATGGCTCACAGCCTGCTGCCAATTTATAGCACCAAAACTTGAAAATATTTATGTAACAGCCAACCAATCAGGAGTGACCAGAGACTGGGGTGGGGGGAGACACTGAAGAAAGAGTGGGGTGGAGACGGAGAGGAAGAAATAGGAGGGGCAGTGCCAGAGAATCGAGCTTGCTTCACTTACAGCAGCTGGAGCACAGGAGAGGTGTAGTAATAATAGCGGTGGTGGTGGTGGTAGTAGTAGTAGTAGTAGTAGCAGCAGCAGTAGCAGTAGTAGTAGTAGTAGTAGTAGCAGTGGTACAGACAATGTAGGTAGGAATCACCAAGTTTTAACCCATCTGATACTGCCCACCTTTTATACCTATACCTACCAAAACACCAGTAGTACAGATGAGAGAGAGAGAGAGAAAGAGAATATAAAAGGACACTTGATAGCCACTGGCTATTACAGAGAATACTACCACAATAGTTACTGTTGTTTGTTACTGTTACTGCTGTTGTTGTTGTTGTTGCTGTTGTTGTCATCGAAGTGTGACATGGTCACATTAAAATCGTGGAGAGTGGGTTAAGAAAAAAAAAAATAGAAATAAAAATTCTGCTGGTAGAGTGTGAAAAAAAAAAATATACATATATATAAATTAAAGATTAACAGCAGTGTAACCAATAATTCTGTAAGTATTTGACCGTGTTGACCTGTAAAATAGGGCCCTTTACAGGCATTGCTCCCAACATTTTAAAACGACCTCTACCAATTTTCTGCAGACTTCCAGCTGAAAAGATATAGAATTTAAAGAGAAATGGTTTATTAAACAAAAGCTAATAAAAGCAGGAAAAAAAAATGTTTATAGAGGATGCAGATGTGGGTATGTGGTTAGGGAGTTTGCTTCTCAACCATATGGACTTGGGTTCAATCCCATTGCATAGTTCTACAGTTCCTTGGGCAAAGGTCTTCTTCTATAGCCCTGCACCAGCAAAAGTAATGGACATGGATTTAGCAGATTGAAACTGAAAGAGCCCATGATTCATTCATTCATACCATATATATATATATATATATATATATATATATACACATATATATACATATAGTGTATATATATAAAATGATGGCTTGTTGCCAACTTAATGCAGCAGTCCCAGGAAAGGGAAGAATGTTACTGTTATTTAGCCCAAGAAATACCGTCTCTAGTTGGTTACGCAACACAAGTGTTCTGTGTCCTTAAGTTTTCACCTCCACACAAATTATAAATATATATACCTATATGAAAGTTAAGAAGCTAGCTTATTGTAAACTTCTTAATTATGCAACTATATGTGTGTGGTGTGTGTGTCTGTGTGCCAACATATGAAAAATAGAAAACAGTAAAGAAAAAATAACACAAATTTAATAAAAGAATCTCAAAATATATATTTACCTCTTACGCATTGGGGTTTGTGCTCATCATTTTCAAGTCTGATTCCACCATCTCTCTCACCAACATCTAGAGAGAGAGAAAGAGAGAGAGTGAGAAAGAGAGTGAGAGAGAGAGAGAGAAGAGAGGCCAGAGGTAAGCAGATGAAGGCTAAAAGCAAAATATTTAAGAAAATCTTTCAATGGTAAAAATAAATTACTTCAATAATTATTGCAACTTTACGGAGATGTACTTGCATAGCAAGTGACCTGATCTGAGATCGTGTGCTGAAACAAACAATTGCAGAGTGGAAGGTGTTTGTAAGCCATTTAAGAAACACACAAAAGCCGTTTGATTCATTTCAACATTTAAGTTTAATTTGTCAAAATATTTTCGTCGCTATGGGACCGCGACCTGTTCACTGACAAAAATCCGTGCTGCATCTGAGAAAGTAACAGATAGTTCGTCATATATATGTACGTATGTATGTGTGTATGTATGTATGCATGCATGTATGCATACATGCATGTATGTATGTACGTACGTATGCATGTGTGTATGTATGTATGTGTGTGTGTGTGTGTGCATATACACACGCACACACACACACTAAACTTTGAGAAAATTGACGAAACCAAGGGGAGTGTGCACTCATGCAAGTAGAGATGCATATGAATGTTGATGGTCTATGCTTGTCGCAGCTTTAGGATGATATTGCTGCACCTTTACTTTTTTACTTGTTTCAGTCATTTGACTGTGGCCATGCTGGAGCACAGCCTTTAGTCGAGCAAATCGACCCCAGGACTTATTCTTTGTAAGCCTAGCACTTATTCTATCGGTCTCTTTTGCCAAACCGCTAGTTATGAGGACATAAACACACCAGCATCGGTTGTCAAGCGATGTTGGGGGAACAAACACAGACACATAAACGTATACACACACACATCCATATATATATATATATATATAAATATACATACATATATACGATGTGCTTCTTTCAGTTTCCGTCTACGAAATCCACTCACAAGGCTCTGGTCAGCCTGAAGCTATAGTGGAAAACACTTGCCCAAGGTGCCATGCAGTGGGACTGAACCCAGAACCATGTGGTTGGGAAGCAAGCTTCTTATCACACAGCTGCACCTGTGCCTGTCTTAGAAAAGACTTATCCAAGCTCCCTATATATATATATTCTTTATTTCCATTCTCCACTGCACCGGACGATAACAAAATGTTTTGTTGATTGTTTTTTTTTTAGGCATGACTGTGTGGTAAGAAGCTTGCTTCCTAACCACATGGTTCCGAGTTCAGTCCCACTGCATGGAACCTTGGACAAGTGTTTTTAACTCTTGCCTTGAGCCGACCGAAACTTTGTGAATGGATTTGATTGATGGAAACTGAAAGAAGCCAGTTGTGTGTGTGTGTGTGTGTGTGTGTGTATATATCTTTGTGTTTGTCCCCCACCACTGCTTGACAACCAGTGTTGGTGTGTTTACATCCCTGCAACTTAGCAGTTCAGCAAAAGAGACTAATAGAATAAGCACAAGGTTTTAGAATAAATAAGTACTGAGGCCAATTCATTCGACTAAAAATTCTTGAAGGCAGTGCTCCAACATGACCACAGTCTAATGATCCCAATGCAAGTGGCACATCAGCCAAATATACATACATACATACCTACATACATACATAGTGAAAGACAATGTTTTGCATATAACTACATACACAACTATGAATGCAGGAAAGGAGATGCATGTGTGTGCATGCGTGTGTGTGTGTGTGTGTGATCATAAATAGGTTAAAAACATGAAAAGCTTTAGAAGACTTACCTTGAAATCATACTTCCTGGACCATTTTAATTTCTCTTTGGCTTTTGAACAATCTCCCAAAAGTAGATCCTATTCAAGAATTATAAAATTTACAATGTAGAATTAGTATATAATTGTCACTTCAAGAAGAAAGTATATTCTGTAACAGAGAAATGAAGATCCAATTTGTATATTTTTATAATTGTACTTTATAATCTCTGACGAGGCCTTGAGATATATATATATAAGTAACTCATTTTTAACTGCATATTACCTCAATACATCTGACTAATATAGGCACAATGAGATACCTTTATCTACTGGCTGAAACAGCTGTAAGATCCATTTTATGTGTATTATTTTTATGGTATTATCTTACTTATTGATGTATATTGTTTTATTCTGTTGGATTTAGATGTTCCTATTTAAGTAGTTAATAAATAATATGAATTGGTAATATCTGTAAGTCGATGATTTAAAGGAATCTGTTCCTCCATTTTCTTATATATATATATATATATCATCATCATCATCATCATCATCATTTAACGTCCGCTTTCCATGCTAGCATGGGTTGGACGGTTCAACTGGGGTCTGGGGAGCCCGAAAGCTGCACCAGTCCAGTCAGATCTGGCAGTGTTTCTACAGCTGGATGCCCTTCCTAACGCCAACCACTCCGAGAGTGTAGTGGGTGATTTTATGTGCCACCGACACAGGTGCCAGACGAGGCTGACAAACGGCCACGCTCGGATGGTGTTTTTTATGTGCCACCGACACAGGTGCCAGACGAGGCTGGCAGACGGCCAATATATATATATATATATATAAGTGTGTGTGTGTGTGTGTGTGTGCGTATGTGTGTTATATTTAAGAATTGAAAGAAACACAGAGCATCTCAAAATAAATACAGTAACGAAAGGGTTATTCAATTATAAGCAGAAGGCCTGAAAGTTCAAAGGAGGGGATAAGTCAATTACATCGACCACCCAGTGCTTGAAAGGATGAAAGGCAAAGTCAGCCTTGATAGAATTTGAACTCAGAACATAGACAGTCGTAACACCACAAAAGCATTTCGCCCAGTGTGCTAACAGCTCTCCAGCTCACCACCTTAATAATAATAATAATAATTTTACTTAAACAAATACTTCGTGAATGCTTAACAGATGTGTAAATGCTGCCTCATGACTGACTGGGCAAACAGCTAAGTCATGTCTGAAATATATAATTACATGTATAGCCACCAGATGGCGGCGTAAGTAGTACCGGTTGTTAAGGCTGAAACAGTTTGGTGACAATGGGGCTTTTGTAAAGGACCCTAACGTAACATAACTGTAAATTGCAATGTTTGTGTATATAAAGACATATTAGGGAGTTGTACAGGAAGAGACAAAAGACCTGGGTTCATTCCTGAGCTGTACAACTACAGGTTTTTATTTTCGTTTTAATCTAATAATCAAGCAAGACAGATGTGTTTGCAATTATTTATAACAGAATAGTTATAGGAAGTAGTTGCTTAACCCCAAATCAGACCCAATTGATTAAAGCTATGATCAATTACACTCCAGTCATGACCAACCAGTCTTTCTTTTAATATATCAGTGCTAAAATAAAAAACTTTTGGTATATTGTTTGACAATGGCACAGGTGTGGCTGTGTGGTAAGAAGCTTGCTTCTCAACCACATGGTTCCAGGTTCAGTCCTGCTGTGTGGAACCTTGGGCAAGTGTCTTCTACTAGAGCCTCGGGCTGACCAAAGCTTTGTGAGTGGATTTAGCAGATGGAAACTGAATGAAGGCCATCATATATAATGTGTGTGTGTGTCTTTGCATCTGTGGTTTCCCCCCCACCATCACTTGACAACCAGCATCGGTGCGTTTATGCCCCTGTAACTAAGCGGTTCAGCAAAAGAGACTGATAGAATAAGTACTAGGCTTACAAAGAATAAGTCCTGGGGTTGATTTCTTCACCTAAAAACACCCTTTAAGGCTGTGCCCCAGCATGGCCACAGTCAAATGACTGAAACAAGTAAAAGAATGAAAGAATGACATATTTCTAGTGTGTCTTGTCAAATATCATTTCATGTTCTTTTTAATTGGTATGCTATATTTGGGAGAATTTGGCTGTTTTTTCTAGTCAGTCATACAACCACATAGAGGATCCCGTGTCTTTTTCAATGTAAAGTTATAGAAATATGTGTCTACAATGAGGTTAAGCAGCTTTCTGCCTAACCATGTGGTCTCAGGTTCAATCCCACTGCATGGCACTTTGGACAAGTGTCTTCTACTCTTCCTACAGGCCAATCAAAGCCTTATGAATGAATTTGATAGACATAAACTAAAAGATATCCCTCATATAGAAGACACACACACACAAGCACACACACACGCACACATACACACACACATTTATTGACAACCATGCAACAGGTTACATGCTGTCAATAACATTCAAGAACATGGATCTCCAAAGTGGTCAATATCGACCTCTGAGGGTCAATGGCACTATTCAAGGGATAAATGCACATCTACTTAATTATTATTATTATTTATTTATTTATTCAAGGCAGCGAGCTGGCAGAATCATTAGCACGCCAGGTGAAATGCTTAGCAGTATTTCATCTGCCACTACGTTCTGAGTTCAAATTCCACCAAGGTCGACTTTGCCTTTCATCCTTTCAGGGTCAATGAAATAAGTACCAGTTATGCACTGGGGTTAATGTAATCAACTAGCCCCTTTCCCCAAAAATTTTCAAGGCCTTGTGCCTAGAGTAGAAACAATCATTTATTTTCTTGTACATGTCTGGGGGTTGTTGAGGGAGTCAAGGATTCCATGAAGGGGTCAATGGTCTAAAAAGTTTGGGGACCCCTGCTCAACAGTGACCTGACTTTGTAAATGAATGTCGCTATCAAACAAACAGTGTTCTTTCCCAATCTTCCATGAAAACATGGCAAAATATTACCTTATTTGGAAGCAGGTGAGGGTTGGCAACAAGAAGAGCATCCAATTGTAGGGAATGTAAAAAAGCACCCACTACACTCTTGAAGTGGTTTGCGTTAGGAAGAGCATCTAGCTGTAGCAACACTGTCAGATCAGATTGGAGCCTGGTGCAGCCTCCTGGCTTGCCAGCCCTCAGTCAAACCGTCCAACCCATGGAAAGCAGATGTTAGACAACAACGACGATGATGATATACTGTATTAAAATAAGAACTACAATAATAGTGCACATTAAATGATATTCGTGAAGGCACATGGCTCAGTGGTTAGAGCGTCGAGCTTACAATCGTGAGGTTGTGAGTTCGAATCCTGGACCAGGCTGCGTGTTGTGTTCTTGAGCAAGACACTTTATTTCACGTTGCTCCAGGTAGAAATGAGTTGCGACGTCACAGGTGCCAAGCTGTATCGGCCTTTGCCTTTCCCTTGGATAACATCGGTGGCATGGAGAGGGGAGGCTGGTAAGTATGGGTGACTGCTGGTCTTCCATAAACAACCTTGCCCGGACTTGTGCCTGGGAGGGTAACTTTCTAGGTGCAATCCCATGGTCAGTGTCGTGACCGAAGGGGGTCTCAGTAAATGATATTTATCTCTTACTGGAATTAGTAGACTAAATCCCTCTCAAATCACATCCTTGGGTCTTAAAATGGGAATGACCCTTTGGATAATGTAGTCCTACATGTAGAAAAATGATGGGACAGTCATAAAACATTCTTTATTATTAATTTTTTTTTTGTCAAAGAACATGCTTCAGGATAGATCTGCTCAGTAAAGACTGACCTAGGGCTAAACAGCAACAACAACTGTAGCAGTAGTAGTAGTAGTAGTAGCAGCACTTGTATTTAATTTAATGTAATAGGTACTCTTTACACTTTTACTTGTTTCAGTCATTTGACTGTGGCCATGCTGGAGCACCACCTTTTTAGTCGATCAAATCGTCCCCGGGACTTATTCTTTGTAAGCCTAGTACTTATTCTATCGGTCTCTTTTGCCGAACCACTAAGTTACGGGGACGTAAACACACCAGCATCAGTTGTCAAGCGATGTTAGGGGGGGGGGACAAACACAACCATATACACACACACACACACACATATACATATATATGTATACAGTTTCCATCTACCAAATCCACTCACAAGGCTTTGGTCGGCCCGAGGCTATAGTAGAAGACACTTGCCCAAGGTGCCATGCAGTGGGACTGAACTCGGAACCATGTGGTTGGTAAGCAAGCTACTTACCACACAGCCACTCCTGCGCCTATATATATATATGTATATATATATATATATACATATATACGACGGGCTTCTTTCAGTTTCCGTCTACCAAATCCACTCACAAGGCTTTGGTTGGCCCGAGGCTATAGTAGAAGACACTTGCCCAAGGTGCCATGCAGTGGGACTGAACTCGGAACCATGTGGTTGGTAAGCAAGCTACTTACCACACAGCCACTCCTGCGCCTATATATATATATATATATATATACATATATACGACGGGCTTCTTTCAGTTTCCATCTACCAAATCCACTCACAAGGCTTTGGTCGGCCCGAGGCTATAGTAGAAGACACTTGCCCAAGGTGCCATGCAGTGGGACTGAACTCGGAACCATGTGGCTGGTAAGCAAGCTACTTACCACACAGCCACTCCTACGCCTATTTCATATAAATCTGCACATAAGATGGAGAACGACACACGGAAGTGATAACGTCAACAGCAGCCCCGACTTAAATTGCATTAATCTGCAGGAAATATGTGCTGGCTTTTGGTTTAAAGATAGGGTACATCTGGTATCTATTGGTAGGCGGAATACAAGGGGTCAGCATGCACATGTGTGTGAGGGGGTGGCAGTAATGCATGGAGCAGTAAGGCAGGGGTACGGGGGAAATGTAAAGGGGATAACGGAGCAAAAATAATTTGAGGTGGTGGAAAGAGGTGGGGTAGAATATTTTGGAGTTAACAGCGGGTAGCATCAGGGGTAGGAAGAAGATTGGTGGAAATGAAAGTGGTGGGTGTATAGAGAGTGGAAAGTATGGTGTGGGAGGTGGAAAGTGAGAGAGAGAGAAAAAGAGAAAGAGAGGGGATAGCTAAAATATTTTTTTATACAACAGGAAGAGGGGGCATCTCTCCTTCTCTCTATCTGCCTATCTTCCACCCACACTTTCTTAATCTCTGTTTTTCTATCTCTCAATCTATACCTGGAATGAGTGAATTCGTCCGTTTATCTATCCATCTTATTGACAATACACACAAATAGACATGAATAAGTGTATACATACATACATATATATATATATATTCATCATTTAACGTCTGTTTTCCGTGCTAGCATGGGTTGGACGGTTCAACTGGGGTCTGGGAAGCCAGGAGGCTGCACCAGGCTCCAGTCTGATCTGGCAGTGTTTCTACAGCTGGACGCCCTTCCTAACGCCAACCATTCCATGAGTGTAATGGGTGCTTTTTACGTGCCACCGGCACAGGGGCCAGAGTAGGCTGGCAACGGCAATGTTCGGTTGGTGCTTTTTACGTGCCACATATATATATACATACATATATGCAGACAGACAGACACATTCATGCACACACACATTCAGATAAAGACACATATACACACACACATATATTCATAAACACACACACACACACACACACATATGCATTTGACAGTGCTTAACAAGACCAATGTGAGATGAACAGTAAAAACTGAATGATTTGTAATCAAACACATACAAATACTCATATGCACACACACACACACACACACACACACATATATACACACACTTACACACATACACACACACAAATATGCACTTACACACAGACACCTACTCACACATACATGTGTATACCATAGATGTCATTTATGAGTAAATAAACTGCCAAATTTCTTTCAATTTAGTCCAACAGAAAGCAACTGTGGCAGATAAATAAATTGACAACACATAAATGTGAGTGTATATGTGTGTGTGTGTATATATATATATATATATATATATGTGTAAAGTGAGAGAGATCATACTGGAAGTATTAAGGTGAAAAGGAGAAGGCGGAGGGTTAAATTAAACAATGTTTATACATACAAATATAAACATGCAACTAATACACTGCAAGTGCACAAACACACACCCATACACACACATACACAATACTATGTTGATGTATATTGAAATTTACATGTCCACACATGTGTACAGACACACACAAGCACCACATGTGTACTTTCATTGAAGCACAAATGAATAAAATAAATGGGTAAATGAAAAAGGAAAAAAAAGACAAGGTCGAAGGACATATATATATATATATATATAATATATATATATATATATATATATATATATATATATGTATGTATGTATATATATATATATACACACACACACACACACATGCATAATATGTACACACATACATACACGACCAAAAAGGGTTTCATCATCATCATTATTTAAGGCGCAGGAGTAGCTATGTGGTAAGTAGCTTGTTCATCAACCACATGGTTCCAGGTTCAGTCCCACTACTGACACCTTGGGCAAGTTTCTTCTACTATAACCCCGGGCCGACCAAAGCCTTGTGAGTGGATTTGGTTGACAGAAACTGAAAGTAGCCCATCATGCATGCATGCATGCATGTATGTATGTATGTATGCATGCATGCATGTATGTATGTATGTATGTGCGTGTATATATTTGTGTCTGTGTGTCCCCCCCAACATCACATGACAACCAATGCTGGTGTGATTACGTCCCTGTAACTTAGCGATTCAGTAAAAGAGACCGATAGAATAAGTATTAGGTTTACATAGAATAAGTACCAAGATCGAATTGCTCAACTAAAGGTGGTGCTCCAGCATGGCCACAGCCAAATGACTGAAACAAGTAAAAGAATAAAAGAATCTGTTTTCCATGCTGGCATGGGTGGGATGGTTTGACAGGAGCTAGCTAGGCAGAGGACTGTAAGTAACCAGACTTCCCTGTTTGTTTTGGCATGGATTTTATGGCTGGATGCCCTTCCTAATGCCAAACACCTTACAGAGTGGACTGAGTGTTTTTTACATGGCACCAGCACTGCTACCAAAAAGGCTTCCCTTAGAGGACAATAGCTTGTCAATACTACCCTTTCTTCTGTCACTGAACCCCACCTCACCCATCCATTGTACCTAATTGCAAAATACAGCAGTTATCGGACTGGGTCCTATAATATCTCCTATCTGTTAAGGTAGCGAGCTGGTACAATCATTAGCACGCCAGGTATTTAGCGGTATTTCGTCTGTCGTAACGTTCTGTGTTCAAATTCCACTGAGGTCAACTTTGCCTTTCATCCTTTCGGGGTCGATAAATTAAGTACCAGTTACGCACTGGGGTCGATATAATCAACTTAATCTGGGTGTCTGTCTTTGTTTGTCCTCTCTGTATTTAGCCCCTTGTGGGTAGTAAAGAAATAGGTATTTCATATGTCTTGATGTTCTGAGTTCAAATGCCGCCACGGTCGACTTTGCCTTTCATCCTTTCGGGGTCGATAAATTAAGAACCAGTTACGCACTGGGGTCGATATAATCGACTTAATCCGTGTGTCTGTCTTTGTTTGTCCTCTCTGTATTTAGCCCCTTGTGGGTAGTAAAGAAATAGGTATTTCGTCTATCTTGATGTTCTGAGTTCAAATGCCGCCACGGTCGACTTTGCTTTTCATCCTTTCGGGGTCGATAAATTAAGTACCAGTTACGCACTGGGGTCGATATAATCGACTTAATCCGTGTGTCTGTCTTTGTTTGTCCTCTCTGTATTTAGCCCCTTGTGGGTAGTAAAGAAATAGGTATTTCGTCTATCTTGATGTTCTGAGTTCAAATGCCGCCACGGTCGACTTTGCTTTTCATCCTTTCGGGGTTGATAAATTAAGTACCAGTTACGCACTGGGGTCGATGTAATCGACTTAATTCCATTTGTCCGTCCTTGTTTGTCCCTTCTATCTTTAGCCCCTTGTGGGCAATAAAGAGATAAGAAATAAGAAATAACAAACATACATAACACATACAGATTTATGCACAAACATACATAGGGACAGACAGGCAGGCAGGCAGGCAGACAGACAGACAGACAGACAGATAATGGTATTATGAAAGAGCTAAACTTACCACTTCAGTTGGACGGTTATATTTAGGATTAATCTTGACACGGACTTTGCCAGTTTTCTTATCTTTACCAACTTCATCAACACCTTTACCTTCCCACCTGAAAATGCACAGAGAGAGAGAGAGAGAAAAACCTTTAAAGTACAATTTACTAACACAAAATAAACTGTTGATGATAAAGATGGAATCAGTAACACACAGCACTATTGTTCATTCTTCTCTTACTTACTTACATAAGCTCAGAGTGGAGAAGGCTTACCACAAGATCTATGAAATCATTTGAAAATAATTTTTTTTTATAAAATGTGTGATTTGTGGATATCATACATGCATGCACACACATATACATATTAGGCTTCTTTGTAGTTTCCATTTGGCATATTGATTCACAAAAAGAAAAGGGGTTTTGGTTCGCCAAGGGCTGTAGTGGAAGACACTTGCCGAAAGTGCTGCACAGAATGCACTGAACCCAAAACCACACAGCCATGTGTACCATGTGTGTGTGTGTGTGTGTGTGTGCACATACATGCAAACATACACTCACATGGACACAGAGACAGATAGACAGACAGACATACATATAGATAGATAGACAGATAGATAGACAGACAAATAGACAGACAGACAGATAGATAGACAGACAGACAGACAGATAGATAGATAGACATACATATACACAGACAGCTAGACAGATACATACATACACACACACACATACATACGTACACAGATAGATAGAGACAAAGATAGATAGATAGCTACAAAAATAGATAGATAGATAGATAGATAGATACAAAGATAGATAGATAGATAGATAGATAGATAGATAGATAGATACAAAGATAGATAGATAGATAGATAGATAGATAGATAGATACAAAGATAGATAGATAGATAGATAGATAGATAGATAGATAGATAGATACAAAGATAGATAGATAGATAGATAGATACAAAGATAGATAGATAGATAGATAGATAGATAGATAGATAGATAGATAGATAGACAGGCAGACAGACAGACAGAGATAGATAGACAGAGATAGATAGACATAAACATAAAGATAAATAGATAGACAAACAGATAGAGATACACAAAAAGATAGATAGATAGACAGAGATACACAGAAAGATAGATAGATAGACAGATAGATAGAAATGTTTATATACATACACACTCCATTTACTAAACAATGTCTGTTCCACTACCTCCCACACTGCAGCCACCCCACCACGACCATCACCACCCTACTTTCTCTAACAACTCCAAATTTCTTTATCTGATTCTTAAAGTTGTTTTTAAAGACGTGCGGGAGGAAGGTTTAGGATAAGGTGCCGCCAACAACCATACCAAAGGTAGAATTCTGTAACTATTTTCTGGTAATTATCTAAATGTCTGTTATCAGAGAGATAGAGCAAACATGAAACACGGGATGATCCCAGAGGATTACATCAGCTGATAATCTGGGTAGAGATGTTGGTCTTGAAGGGTCACAGAGGGAATATCAACGCCAGCCTCCGTTGGCTGTAATGGATCATCATATTTAGGGAATACCACACACATACATGCGTACACACATATGCGTGTACAGATATGTATTCATACAGTCTTACATGCATAAATATACTCTTAAATGCATGCATATATATATATATATATATATATATATATATATATATATATATATATATATACATATATGCATCTACATATATACACACATACGTGCATGTACACATAGAGATACATACATACATGTACACATACAGATACATACATATACACATACACACACACATGTACACATACACACACGTATGTACACATACACACATATATGTACACATACACACACATGTACATATATGGACATATACACACACACATGTAC
>NC_043014.1:42083377-42168377 GCF_006345805.1 Octopus sinensis
TGTAAGTGGATGGACAGACAGACAGATGGATATTTAGATATATATATATATATACTTGCACATATATATATAAATTTAAATTTAAAGTAATAAGGGTGATAAATTGAATATTAATTTGATTAATATCAATTTAAAACCGGTGGTCTAGCATATACAAACATCTGAAGATTCAGAAAAATTATATTACATACATACAAGAGGATTGACCACTACGTGGAAAGACCATAGAGGATCTACTTCTAGCATAATGGATATCCATGTAGTGGTCACCCCTCTTATAGGTATACATACATATATATATATATATATATATATCTTCTGTAAATCATAAATCCCAAAAAGAAACACACTCTAAGTTATAGAGCAGTAGAGAACATAAATAAAGATAGATATGGCTGATCTTTAGAGAGGCCACTTGCTAGAGAAGTCATAGTCCCAGGGTCTGAAGAAACGCTGTAAATCTAAGCGTTTTATGTATGTGAAACCCAGGGTAACCCCATAGACCAACCATATATATATATATATTCATAAAAAAACAAAAGAAGAAGACAGGTGGTGTACAAAACAAACAGATGCATTAGTATAACACTCAGGAATAGAAAAAGTATTTTACGTTTCGAGCCTATGCTCTTCTACAGAAAGGGACACAGAAAAAAAATGTGTGTAGTGGCTAACAGTGGAGGCATAGCTGTGTAGTAAGAAGCTTCCTTCCCAGATGCATGGTTCAGAGTTCAATCCCATTGAGTGGCACCTTGGGCAAGTGTCTTCTACTATAGCATCAGGCCAACCAGACCCTTGTGAGTAGATTTGGTAGATGAAAACTGAAAGAAGCTTATTGCATGTGTGTGTGTGTGTGTATTTTATTATCATTGTTTTAACACCCAGTTCTTCATGCTTGCTTGAGCTGGACAGAATCTGTCGAGGTAGATTTTCTACAGCCAGGTGCCCTTCCTGTTGCCAATCCTCACCAGTTTCCAAGTAAAACTAACTTCCCCATGACCAGACATGTTTCCACAGATTATAGGAAACAAACAATACTACTTGTATGATGATGATGATGTTCATTTGCAACTGACAAAGAGGTAAACACACACACACACACACACGAGATGTTTCTTGCAGTTTCTACCAAATTCACTCACAAGGCTTTACTTATCCAGTATTATAGTAAAAGGCACTTGTCCAAGGAACCATGCTGTACATTATTTACCATTTGACGGATATTTGTCCCCATCTTGTTTGTTGTTAACATGACATTTCTGCTGATGTACTCTCCAGCCTTCATCAGGTGTCTTTGGGAAATTTCAAACCTGGGTTCTCATTGCTAAGGTATTTTTTAATGTTGTTGTTGTTGTTGTTGTTATTATTATTATTATGATTGTTATTCAAGTCACTGTCTGGAATCGAACTCAGAATTTTGGGGTTAGTAGTCCGCGCTCTTGACCACTATGCCATATGCCCGGAGGACTAAACTTGAAACCACGTGGTTGGAAAATAAACTTTGTAACCAAACAGCCATGCCTACACACACACACACAGACACGTGCATGCATTCATACATT
This sequence comes from Octopus sinensis, assembly GCF_006345805.1. Lineage (NCBI taxonomy): Eukaryota > Metazoa > Mollusca > Cephalopoda > Octopoda > Octopodidae > Octopus > Octopus sinensis. The sequence goes on from NC_043014.1 coordinate 42,084,940, forward strand.
ACACACACACACACATGTGCAAGCATTTGTACATTACAGGCACATACAGCATGTCAATGGTTGTCAGTGAAAGAGAAGGAAAGAAGGAAAAACGTAAAGATGGAAATTGAAAGGTCTTCAATAAAACACAAGAAAGAAAGAAAGAAAGAAAGAAAGAAGGAAAAAAAGAAAGTGAGAGAGAGAAGGAAAGGAAGAAGGAAAAGCAAAACAGCTTGCTTATTTTACTTTTTAACCTCCATAAACTGAAAATTTATCAAAGGGAAGCGACCTCATGGAAAACACTTTAACATTGGAAGCAGATTAAAAATATAACAGAGAGTTAATAGGAGTTGTAGTAACAACAACAACAACATCACTAAACTAGATTTTTGTGTTTACCTAACAAGCTAAATGCCTTCTCCAGTACAGAATTGTATTTTCAACCATTCCTACTTTTTTTGAAGTTAAACAGTTCGACAGACACTTAAAGATTTCTATGTATTTTGCAGCATTTATTTTGTTACTATTATTATTGTTATTACTATTAAAGGGTTATTAGCATTGTTGTTACTATGACGAAGGTGGTGGATTGGCAAAAAATCAGGGCATTGGATAAAACACCTTGCAGTATGTGTTCCAGGTTGGTACATTCTGAGTTCAAATCTTGCTACAGTCAACTTTGCCTTTCGTCCTTTCGAGGTCAATTAAACAAACTACTAAATCAACTATCCCATTCCCTTTAAATTAAAAAAAAATTGCTTGCCTGGTGCCTCAGTGAGAATCCATTATTAGTATCTGCAAGCCAGAATCGTTAGCATGCCGGACGAAATGTCGCTAAGCATTTTGTCCATCTTTACGTTCTGAGTTCAAATTCCGCAGAGGTCAACTTTGCCTTTCATCCTTTTGGGGGTCTATGAATTAGGTACCAGTGAAACACTGGGGTCAATGTAATCAACTAGTTCCCTTCCCTAAAAAATTTCAGGCCATGTGCCTTTTGTAGAAAGGATTATTATTATCATTATTATTATTATTACAGGTGCAGGAGTGGCTGTGTGGTAAGTAGCTTGTTTACCAACCACATGGTTCCGGTTCAGTCCCACTGTGTGGCACCTTGGGCAAGTGTCTTCTACTATAGCCTCGGGCCAACCAAAGCCTTGTGAGTGGATTTGGTAGACAGAAACTGAAAAGAAGCCCGTCGTATATATGTATATATATATATGCATGTGTGTGCTTGTGTGTCTGTGTTTGTCCCCCTAGCATTGCTTGACAACCGATGCTGGTTCAGCAAAACAGACCGATAGAATAAGTACTGGGCTTACAAAAGAATAAGTCTCGGGGTCGAGTTGCTCGATTAAAGGCGGTGCTCCAGCATGGCTGCAGTCAAATGACTGAAACAAGTAAAAGAGTAAAGAGTATTATTATAATTATAAGGCAGTGAACTGGCAGAATCGTTAGCATGCTGGATGTAATGCTTTGCAGCATTTCACCCATTGCTATGTTCTAAGTTCAAGTTCCACCAAGGTCGACATTGCCTTCCATCCTTTCAGGGTCGATAAATCAAGTACCAGTTAAATACTGGAGTCGACATAATCAGCTCGTCCACCACCTTCCCCAAGCTGCCCTTGTGGGGAAAAAAACTTTTAATTATTATTATTATTAAGGGTGTTGAAATGATCAGTTGAGGAAAATTGAACAACCTAAAAAATATTAATGCTACTTTCATCAGAACCATTTCTGGTTATAACAATGCAGAACACACACACACACACACACATATATACACACACACATACATATATATACACACACACATGCATATATACACACACACATGCATATGCGCACACACACACACACACACATACATATATATATATACACACATACACATACATATATACACACATACACATACATATATACACACACACACATACATATACACACACACACACATACATATACACAGACACATACATATATATATATATACACACACACACACTCAATAGGGTTTGCATGCTTAAACATTTGTTTAGAGAACTGCATGGCAACTACTACAAGAGAAACCAAAGATGGTACCCACAGAAATGAAAACACATACTAACAAAATAAATAAATAATTCTGAAAAAAAAAAAAAATTAATTCCTTAAAATGAAGACAGTCTGCTTCTAAGTTGTGAAAGTGTCTTCTTAAACAGATTCTTTGAAGGTTCCGAGTGATACTTACTGGATTTCAGTTCCAACAACATGGAATGCTTCCTCTAAGAATTCGCGTACACTGTGCGTCTCCCCTGTTGCAATGACAAAGTCTTCAGGTTCCTCTTGCTGAAGCATCATCCACATGGCCTTAAATGATGGGAGAGAGAAAGGAGCGAAAGGTAATTACAGTTTAAACCACAAACAAACAAGCAAGACTCTATATAGTCACTCTCCTTGCTAGAACAAGCAGCCAGACGTCCTTCAAATCGCATACACTAACATCATCCTTGTTGTCTTTATCATTTAACATCTGTTTTCCCTGCTGGCAAGGGTTTGACGGTTTGACCAGGAGCTAGTGAGGCCAGGAACTGCACCAGGTTCCATAGCCCATTTTCGTTTGGTTTTTACGGTTAGATGCCCTTCCTATTGCCAACCACTTTACAGAGTGTACTGGGTGCTTCTTATGTGGTACCAGCACTTTTTCATGCGACACCAGCATCAGTGCTTTTTATGTGGCACCAGGATCAGTGCTTTTTATGTGGCACCAGCTAAGTGCTTTTTATGCGACACCAGCATCAGTGCTTTTTATGTGGCACCAGGATCAGTGCTTTTTATGTAGCACCAGCATCAGTGTTTTTTTACATGGCACCAGCACCAATGCTTTTTACATGGCACCAGTACCAATGCTTTTTACATGGCACCAGCACCAATGCTTTTTACATGGCACCAGTACCAATGCTTCTTACATGCACCAGCACCAATGCTTCTTACATGGCACCAGAACCAGTGCTTTTCATGTGGCACCAGCACCAGTAATTTTCCTGTAGCACCAGTACTAGTGCTTTTTATGTGGCACCAGCACCAATGCTTCTTACATGGCACCAGAACCAGTGCTTTTCATGTGGCACCAGCACCAGTGCATTTTTTACATGGCACCAGTACCAATGCTTCTTACATGGCACCAGCACCAATGCTTCTTACATGGCAGCAGCACCAATGCTTCTTACATGGCACCAGTACCAATGCTTCTTACATGGCACCAGCACCAATGCTTCTTACATGGCACCAGCACCAATGCTCTTACATGGCACCAGCACCAATGCTTCTTACATGGCACCAGCACCAATGCTTTTTACATGGCACCAGTACCAATGCTTCTTACATGGCACCAGCACCAATGCTTCTTACATGGCACCAGTACCAATGCTTCTTACATGGCACCAGCACCAATGCTCTTACATGGCACCAGCACCATGCTTTTACATGGCACCAGCACCAATGCTTCTTACATGCACCAGCACCAATGCTTCTACATGGCACCAGCACCAATGCTTCTACATGGCACCAGCACCAATGCTTCTTACATGGCACCAGCACCAATGCTTCTTACATGGCACCAGCACCAATGTTCTTACATGGCACCAGCACCAATGCTTTTTACATGGCACCAGCACCAATGCTTCTTACATGGCACCAGCACCAATGCTTCTTACATGGCACCAGCACCAATGCTTCTTACATGGCACCAGCTCCAGTGCTTCTTACATGGCACCAGCACCAATGCTTCTTACATGGCACCAGCACCAATGCTTCTTACATGGCACCAGCACCAATGCTCTTACATGGCACCAGCACCAATGCTTCTTACATGGCACCAGCACCAATGCTTCTTACATGGCACCAGTACCAATGCTTCTTACATGGCACCAGCACCAATGCTTCTTACATGGCACCAGCACCAATGCTTCTTACATGGCACCAGCACCAATGCTTCTTACATGGCACCAGCACCAATGCTTCTTACATGGCACCAGCACCAATGCTTCTTACATGGCACCAGCACCAATGCTTCTTACATGGCACCAGCACCAATGCTTCTTACATGGCACCAGCACCAATGCTTCTTACATGGCACCAGCACCAATGCTTCTTACATGGCACCAGCTCCAGTGCTTCTTACATGGCACCAGCACCAATGCTTCTTACATGGCACCAGCACCAATGCTTCTTACATGGCACCAGAACCAGTATTTTCATGTGGCACCAGCACCAGTGCATTTTTTACATGGCACCACCATCGCCAAAAGTTTACAAAATGATAGAACATATAAAAAGAGAGAAAGAAAGAAGGAAGAAGGGAATCAATCAATCAATCAACTCCACTAAGGGACTGGCATATTATTTATAGCCCTGAAAGGATGACAGGCAAAAATTGACCTTGGCAGGATTTGAACTCACAGCACAGAGAATTAAAACGATTGCTGTGAAGCAATTTCTCCTACATCTAACAGCTCTATCAACTGATTAGCAATCACAACATTGATGAATGAACATCATCATCATCGTTTAACGTCCGCTTTCCATGCTAGCATGGGTTGGACGATTTTGACAGAGGGCTGGCGAACCAGATGGCTGCACCAGGCTCCAATCTTGATTTGGCAGGGGCCAGTCAGGTGGTACTGGCAACAACCTCGCTCGAATCCTTTTACACATGAGAACAAATATTTATAAAAGCTGAAAGTGTTCTGGAGAATGACACTACATGACAAATGTTCACACACACACACACACACACGAAATAGTGTACCACTCACTCACCTCCACATAATCTTTAGCATGGCCCCAATCTCGTTTGGAGTCCAGGTTACCGAGTTCAACAAATTCCTGGTTCCCCTGGGTAATCTTAGCCACAGCACGAGTTATTTTGCGGGTTACAAAAGTTTCACCTGGAAAATTGTAAAACAAAACAAAAAGACGTAAGAATCTGTAGGAAATAAGAATGTGTGTGCATGCGCGTGTGTGTGTGTTACGTGTGTGTGTGTTTGTGTGTGTTTGTGTGTGTTTATGTGTGCTTGTTTATGTGTGCTTGTTTATGTGTGCTTGTTTATGTGTGCTTGTTTATGTGTGCTTGTTTATGTGTGCGTGATTATGTGTGTGTGAGTATGTGTGTGTGATTGTGTGTGTGTGAGTATGTGTGTGTGAGTATGTGTGTGTGAGTGTGTGTGTGTGAGTATGTGTGTGTGAGTATGTGTGTGTGAGTATGTATGTGTGAGTATGTATGTGTGATTATGTGTGTGATTATGTGTGTGTATGATTATGTGTGTGTGATCATATGTGTGTGATTATATGTGTGTGATTATGTGTGTGTGATTATGTGTGTGTGATTATATGTGTGTGATTATGTGTGTGTGTGATTATGTGTGTGTGATCATATGTGTGTGATTATATGTGTGTGATTATGTGTGTGTGATTATGTGTGTGTGATTATATGTGTGTGATTATGTGTGTGTGTGATTATGTGTGTGTGATCATATGTGTGTGATTATATGTGTGTGATTATGTGTGTGTGATTATGTGTATGTGATTATGTGTGCGTGATTATGTGTGTGTGATTATGTGTATGTGATTATGTGTGTTTGTTTATGTGTGTGTGGCGTGTCTGTGTTCGTTTGTGTGTGTTTATGTGTGTATGTGTTTGTGTATGTTTGTGTGTTGTGTGTGTGTGTGTGTGTGTGTGTGCAAAGACAAAACTTGTCAAGAACGTAAGTGGAGGTAACTCTCTCAAGGGACATAACTTTCCTTCGTTTCTTTTTTTTCAATTTCATTAGAGACTAATAAACGCTAACAGACTGAGCAATCGGTATAATTGACGACAGGACAATAAGTGAAAGCTGTATAAGAATAAAGACTACTTCACATACAAACTCATACAACTTAGATTTATAGCTGGAAATGTAATCAGTCCACACTCAATGGGGCAGACGAGGTTGTGTGGTCGAGAAGCTAGTTTCCAAACAATGTGGTCTTGGGTTCAATCCCACTACATGGCACTTTGGGCAAGCGTCTTTTATGGTAGCCCCAGGTCAACCAATACCTTATGAGTGAATTTGGTAGCTGGAAACTAAAAGATGCTTGTCATATAAATGCATATATGTGCTGGTGCCACGTTAAAAGCACTGGTGATGGTGTCACATAGAAAGTGCCCTGTGCACACTGTGGAGTGCTTGGCATTAGGAAAGGCGTCCGGCAGTAGAAACCAGGCCAGAACAGACACTGGAATCTGTTGAGGCCCCTGACCTTACTAGCTCCAGTGAAACCGTTCAACCCATGCCAGCATGGAAAACAGGCGTTATATGATGTATATGTATATATACATGCAGGAGTGAGTGTGTGTGTGTTTGTGTATTTGTACTCTTGTCTAGACATCATGTGATGATAGCAAACATGCATCACCCTGTCTTCCATGGAAACCATATCTGGCCATGGGGGAAATATCATGTCGCCTGGAAACGGGTGAGTGTTGCCTTAGCAAATTCCATCTGACACATGCAAGCATGGGAAAGTGGATTTTAGGCGACAACGATGATGATAACAATGAGAATGATGAAAATGAGGATGGCAAAGGCGATGATGGCAAAGACGATGATGAAGACGATGATGAAGACGATGATGATGACGAAAGATGATGATGATGAAGACGATGAAGGGTGAAGACGATGATGGCAAAGACGATGATGGCGAAGACGATGATGAACAAAGATGATGATGGCAAAGACGATGACAAATGAAGACAATGATGGCGAAGATGACGATGATGGCGAAGACGATAACAGCGAAGATGATGACGGCGAAGACGATGATGGTGAAGACGATAACGGCGAAGACGATGATGACGAAGGCGATGACGATGAAGACGATGATGACGAAGGCGATGATGACAACGACGATGATGACGACGACAATGATGATGACGACGACGACGATGATAATGATGACGAAGATGATGATGATCTAACCAAGAATACAAATGATAATAAACAAAGAAAAAAGAATCATTGAAAAAGGAAAACTGGAAAATAACAAACCTCGTCTGGGACTCTCGTGGTTGAACAATATACCATTGCATGCAAACATGTCGTATGCTTCCCGGTAGTTGACAACAATCCAATAGGCATAGAGCTTGGCGGCTCCTGTCAAATGAAGATTACCAAATAAATATTACACAAGATCAAAAAAAAAAAGGTTATATTGTGAAGGATTACTTGAGGACTATGCCTTTAGCATTCTGGTTATTCTGTTTTTGACTAATCATCTTTTATGTCATAGCTTCAGGATTTTGATACTGGGATTATTTATTCTTAGAATGACATTATAGGGTGGGTGTGAGAGGCTGGATCTGGCCAGTTTGAACTTAAAACCTGAAAGTCCTCAAGAAGAGACTACCCAGGCTATCCTGGTTAGCATCCAACACACATGACTATTCTCAGACCATCGTCCTTCATAAACCCTGCTAGTTCTTTATACAATAAGAGGGTTGACATTACACCCACCATGATAGATAGAATAACAGTTGCTGTATGTTATACATTCATTGTTATCCAGCTTAAGCCAATGTGATAACAGCTGTTGTTTAGCACCAAGCCAGCTCTGACTGAGCAGACATGTTCAAAAGCTTTCAGTCACATTGGGATGTTCAAACATGTCTAATATATTGGGTTGTCCGGAAAGTTAGAGTTGATTTTTAAAGGAAAGGAAAAGGTCAATAAATACTTGTCATTACGTCTTTAATCAACCAAATATGAACCATTTTGTTGCATAATGCATCTCCGTCTTTCCCTTAACTTGAAAATACCCTCTTCTTGAGGTGGTTTCATGGCAAAGAATTCAATAAGGTATCTTTTTATGTCATCCAAGGAATTGAAATTTTTACCATTAAGACTATTCTGCAGAGACCTGAATAAGTGGAAATCCGAATGAGCAATATCTGGTGAATATGGAGAGTGGGGTAACACATCCCAGCCGAGCTGCAGCAATTTTTGTCTGGTTCCCAAAGCATCAAGTGCCGAAAATAAACTTTCTTATCTTCCATTTTAAAGGGTTACAGAATTAACTCAGGTTATAGGAACATAAACCTTCTTCCACGAAAAGATAGCTTAAACTGTGCTCTAAATAGAGGTGTAGTCAAATCCTAATTTATGGACTCAACCGTGTTCTAAAACAAGTCGAAAGGTAAACTACTATAAATTGGCACAAACTTTCCGGACAACCCAATACAATCATATATGCGAGATTTAGGAAATTCTTAAATTACCATTTTACCAAATATAATAATTGTTTCTTGAAAAAGCAAGAGATCAGAAATTTGTCAGGCAGGGTTTAATTAATATTATCAACCCTAAGAGTTAATTGAGAGGAACATGCAGAATGGAAAATCTAACAAGGGTTACATACCATAAGGTGAACGAGGGTAAAACGGTGTGGTCTCTTTTTGTGGAATCTCTTGTACTTTTCCATACAATTCACTGGTTGAGGCTTGGTAGAATTTTACTTTGTCACTTAGAGAACATGTACGGATTGCATCAAGTAGTCGAAGGGTGCCAACAGCATCTACATTGGCTGTGTATTCACCAAGTTCGAAAGACACCTGTAATCATGAAATCAGTTGCATTAAGGTACTTTCGGAATTTTAAAAATACAAATAAATGTGCATCTCTCTCTTATATATATCTCATTTGGCTTAACAGCCCTTCTTGTTTGTGTTACTGTTATTCTCCGTGTCCTGTCTTTTACTGTTTATATTTTGTACTGTCATTACTGTCCTGTTTTTGTTACCATTTTTACCTCTCCGCAAAAAATTCTCAAATTTTATTTAATTTGATTTTCGCGGGAAGGAAAGTTTTATTGAAGACATGTATCGCCTTGACCTTCAAAACGTGGAGTAGATGAAACTAAGGCGACTGAAGAAGGGGAATTTTCCTTGTTTTGTATGTCCTGTACTCTATTTTTTCGTTGTTTAAAAGAAATGTCCATTTCCTTGGTTTTGTGTTTATGTTTAAGTTTCTCATTGTGTTCGACGTTTTTTTGGTGTCCTGTACCCATATATGCGTGTATATATACATATAGAGGTATGTACGTACGTACATATATGTATGTATATATGCATATGTTTTATTTATTAATTTATTATATATATATACATACACTCTTTACTCTACTCTTTTACTTGTTTCAGTCATTTGACTGTGGCCATGCTTGAGCACATCGCCCCCAGGACTTATTCTTTATAAGCCTAGTACTTAGTCTATCGGGGTCTTTTGCTGAACCGGTAAGTTACGGGGATGTAGAGACACCAGCATTGGTTGTCAAGCGATGTTGGGGGAACAAACACAGACACACAAATACATATGTGTGTATGTCTGTATGTGTGTGTGTGTGTGTGCATGTGTGTGTATGTGTGCATGTGTGTATGCGTATGTGCATGTGTGTATGCATATGTGCATGTGTGTGTGTGTGTGTGTGTGTGTGTGTGTGAGCATCATCACTTAAAGTTCGTCTTCCATGATGGCATAGTTTGGATGGTTTAGCCAGAGCTGGTACGGCCAGGGACCACACTAGGTTCCATTGTCTTTTCTTGCAGGGCTTCTACAGCCAGATGCCCTTCCAAATGCCGACCACTCCACAGAGTGTTAACTGGATGCTTTTTCTTGATGAGGAAACAGCAGCACCAATGCTTTTAACGTGGCACCAACACAATTGCCTTTTATGTGGCACCAACACAATTGCCTTTTATGTGGCACCAACACAATTGCCTTTTATGTGGCACCAACACAATTGCCTTTTATGTGGCACCAACACAATTGCCTTTTATGTGGCACCAACACAATTGCCTTTTATGTGGCACCAACACAATTGCCTTTTATGTGGCACCAACACAATTGCCTTTTATGTGGCACCAGCACTAGTATCAATTCTGTTTTGGTGGATGGTTTGTGTATAAAGGTATCTGAATGGTGTGGCGGTGGCAAGCTGGCAGAAACGTTAGCACGCCAGGCAAAATGCTTAGCGGTATTTCATCTGCTGTTACGTTCTGAGTTCAAATTCCGCCAAGGTCAACTTTGCCTTTCATTCTTTCGAGGTCGATAAATTAAGTACCAGTTACGTGCTGGGGTTGATGTAATCGACTTAATCTGTTCATCTGTCCTTGTTTGTCCCCTCTGTGTTTAGCCCCTTGTGGGTAATAAAGAAATAGGTATTTCATCTGCTGTTACGTTCTGAGTTCAAATTCCGCCAAGGTCAACTTTGCCTTTCATCCTTTCGGGGTCGATATATTAAGTACCAGTTACGCGCTGGAGTCGATGTAATTGACTTAATCTGTTCATCTGTCCTTGTTTGTCCCCTCTGTGTTTAGCCCCTTGTGTATGTAGTAAAGAAATAGGTATCTGAATATGTTTGTGTATGTACCAAAGAGAGACGGAAAGAAATAAACGATGAGAAGACCCACCACCCCAAATCAGCTTCGTCATCTTCTTACCTTCACATGACTCTGTGCAGCAAGGTTGTATATCTCAGTAGGTTGTACGTCGCTCACAATCTTCACAAGGTTAGTGCTATCAGTCATGTCTCCGTAGTGGAGATGCATAGCTGCCAAAAGACCAAATATCACAATAAACAACAAAAAAAAACAGCAACAATACAAGCATCAGACAACGAAGTCCTCTGCTCCCTAAGCTTACCCAAGTTCACCCATCTCTTCTCCGTTTATTACCCTTATTTCCTTATTCACCTCCAAAGGCTTAACCCTTTAGTGTTTAAACCAACCATATCCGGCTAAAATATTTTACCTATTTTATGTTCAAACTAGTCAGATATAGTCATTCATAGCTATTTTATTGTGTCATTTTAAAAATAAAGAATCACATCATTGAAATCTCAAAGCCATGAAATGATACAAGATTAATTTTACATGGTGTGAATACACAAGCGTTACATTTTACAGAATAATCTGAATGCTAAAGGGTCAAAAGTCATTTTGGAGGGTGCAGTGGGGCTGGGATGAGGACTGAGGCTGGTACAAGGCCACCAGCGATGGGAGCACTTGTGGACATCATCAGCTCTATGTATGATGATGCCTCAGGAATCATTAACCTGAGATGACACCACGCCCACACCTACCATGACTCAACTCTTATAATTGATTCAGACCCCCAACTTGAAACTGAAAATAAGCCGTAAGAATCTCATCAATATCGACTCAGAACATTATATATATATTTTCAAACAGGTGTTTAGCAGTGCCATCTCAGCTGAAGGATTATTCTGTGCCGATGAAACTGTATGGTCCATAGATGCTGCTTTGTGCTGGGTGGGGGTGCTAACCTCCCTTGTTCGAAAATATAAGGACACAGATTGTGTGTTGTATAGCCAGCTGGAGACAATGTTTCCTGGGGCTAAAGAGCAGCAGCATTCACCACCAAAATGGGACTGCCACATTAGTTTGGTAAAAATTTGTTAAAGTGCTGCAACAGAATATCCCTCACTGAGAGATTTAGGAACAACAATGTTTCTAAATTATATATATATATATATATATATATATATATAAATACAAAATTGGATAAGAACACAAAACATCCAGATAGACAATACAAAGCCCTCTATCCTCAGTCAAGCACCAGATTATCCTCGCAATTTTGGCTGATTATTCTTGAGGTTGCTCCAAACTCAGAGTTTCCCAGTGACCCAATGGGTCACAGATTGTCTAGTATGTGTGTGTATATATATATATATATATATATACTAGACTACCCATGACCCATTGGGTCACTGGGAAAGTCTGAGTTTCCCAGTAACAGAGTTTTGTTTTGTAGGTTTTTTTTCTTTTCTTGGTTATTTTGAATGCTTTCAACGAATGTGACATTGAAATCATGTGTAAGTGGCTCCTTTCATCAGAAAAGGAAAGATTTGGCTGCTATTTCTTGCACGCCCTGCTACCATGTAACAGGTATTTCAGGTTTATTATTGCAAATAATTGTTATGTGGTAGAGCATCCTAGAAATAGCAGCCAAATCTTTGGAGGTGAGATACGTTGAATGCACTTGAAAAAAACCTATGGAAGAACATTATTTCACACCGAGGTTACAAACAGGTCTTTTACGAAATATTTACCGTATTTTTAAAGTCATTTCACTTTAAAATATTTTTTCAAATATGCCAAAAAAATTTTTGTAAATAATTTTTAAAAATACATTAAAATATTATCTGTTTAAAGAAAGCTAAAATATAAATAGTTATTGTAAAAACAACTTACATTTTTGAAATCACATTCACTTAAAAATATTCCTAAATGATTAAAATATTGTGTTTAACAAGAGTGAAAATAGAAACATTTACTGTTAAAAAAAACAAATTGTATTTTTTCGTTGTCAATTCACTGTGTCTAATCAAAAGGTAAGAATTACTTCCCTTTCAGAATTAAGTTAATTTTGGAGACTTTTCCCATTATCTACAACCACTCATCCAATTTACATGAAGTTTGTTCCATTCCATTCATATTTACATTTCAGAGTAAACTTAATTCATAGTATTTTCCAGTTATGTGTTAGTTTGGCTGAGTAACATTGCAAGCAAGCAAGATTCAATCTGACTTTTAATGTATTATAGATATATGTGATGATGGACTCTCCCGTTGAAGACGACATATTGGCATTCAGCTTTGCCATACAACCTGCATGAATGATTTGTTTATAGTGATCAAATGTATGTGCCACACATTAGCTTACTCTCTTCATCAAATTGGCATTGCTTGAACAGTTGCACTGTGTACCACGTGTCAGGTGTCAAAGTGATTGCTAAGCAACACGAGATGAAGTTTTTTGCTGAAGAACACAGTGCACCACCCAGTCTAGGAATTGAAACTATGATCCCCCGTTTGTGAGTGCAGTGCCCTAACCACTATATATGTATGCATGCATGTGTGCATGCATTTGTATGTGCATGTGTGCAAGTGCATACGCATGCATTTGTGTGTTTGTGCATGTGTGCATTTGTGCATGTGTGTGTGTGTGTGCATGTGTACATTTGTGCATGTGTATGTTTGTGCATGTGTGTGTTTGTGCATGTGTGCATTTGTGCATGTGTGTGTGTGTGTGCATGTGTACATTTGTGCATGTGTATGTTTGTGCATGTGTGTATGTGTACATTTGTGCATGTGTATGTTTGTGCATGTGTGTGTTTGTGCATGTGTGCATTTGTGCATGTGTGTGTGTGTGTGCATGTGTACATTTGTGCATGTGTGTGTTTGTGCATGTGTGTTTGTGCATATGTGCATTTGTGCATGTGTGTGTTTGTGCATGTGTGTGTGTGCGTGTGTGTGTTTGTGCATGTGTGCATTTGTGAGTTTGTGCATGTGTGTACATGTGCATGTGTGTGCATGTGCATGCATGTATTCATGTATGTTTGTGTGTGTTGTGTGTGCATGTGCATGTGAGCATGTACCCTTGTCATAACATTACACAATGGCTACAGAATGAGCATCCCTGTCATACAAGCAGTGTTGTTTGCTTTTAGTCTTCAATGATAAAACACGTTTGGCCAAGGGTAAATATTAAGCTTGTTTGGTAATCGGTAAGGGTTGGTGACAGGAAGGGCATCTAGCTGCAGAAAATCTACCTCAGCAAATTCCAGTCAATCCACGCAGTCATGGAAAAGTGTATCTAGAACTGCATTAAACATGTAAAAACCATCTGTCTCATTCAAGCACGGAAACATGGATGCAAAACAAAACACACACACACACACACACACAGTATTGTCACCATTTAATGCCCACTTTTCCATGGTTGGATGGATTTGACAGAATTTGATGAGGCAGATGCTAGATGCTCTTTCTGTCACCAGCCTTTATCTGCTTCCAAGCAAAGTAATATTTTCCCAAGGCCCGATACGTTTTCAACAGAATACTAGAAAGGAACAACCCCACTTGTATAACAATGATACTTGTTTACAACCATCGCATGGTGTCTAAACATGGAATACACAAACGTGCATGTGCATGCATGCTCACACATACACACACACACAGATATGCAATGCAATGCAATGTGCTTCTTTCAGTTTCCATCTACTAAATCCAGTCATAATCCTTGACTATTGTAATCAAAATAAACTGACATAAAACCTGTTGCAATTACTACAAAGATCAAAAGAAAAGTCCAGAGATGTGGTAGGCATGTGAGGATGGCAGTGCTTAGCAGTGGTGGTGGTGGTAGAAGCATATGCTGAAGCTGGTGTGGAGATACCTGCATGTTAAGCTTGGTTAATGTATGCATATGCAAAAACATATACATACATTATAGGCACACACAAACGTTTAAAAGAAAAAATTAATATGAAGTTGCTGCGAGGTGCACACACACACACACACACACACACACATCCAAATTGAAGGAGTGGAACAAGTAAAATCCATGGTACATATGTTTCCTAGCTAGCTAGGAAACATATCTTCAGATCTTATAATTATACACACCACACACATATATATATATATATATATATATATATAATATATATATATATATATATATATATATTTCTTTATTGCCCACAAGGGGCTAAACATAGAGGGGACAAACAAGGACAGACAAAGGGATTAAGTCGATTACATCGACCTCAGTGCGAAACTGGTACTTTATTTATCGACTCTGAAAGGATGAAAGGCAAAGTCGACCTCGGCGGAATTTGAACTCAGAACATAGCGGCAGATGAAATACCGCTAAGCATTTCGTCCGACGTGCTAACGATTCTGCCAGTTCACCGCCTTACACACATATATATATATCACATAAATACATATGCAGATGCTCTTCTCTCTCTCTTTCTCACACACACACATACATACATGCATGTGCACAGAACTTCAGAAAGAGAATTCACAACAATCAAGCATTGTCTCCAACGCAAAAAAAAAAAAAAAAGAGTTAACAATAAGTAATATGTCCAGAAACAACCAGTTAGTCCAACACAATATCAGCTGATAATGTGTTAATATGAAATCGACCCAGTAGAATGAAATAGATAACAAACAAATTGTGATTTTCCCCAAAAAAGATTAATTTCATCATCAGAGATGAGTACTGCCTCAGTATCTCAATCAGTACTTATATATTTCTGTCAACTTGCTCACCAGTCATCATCAGATGCCTTATTCCTGGAAGTGTATATAGTACTTGACAGGATCTGACCAATCCAATACTTAATATCCAGGGCTTCATTGCTGCTGATGGAGGAACATCTCCCTGGATCCCTTCCACCATCATCTGTCTCTGGCCAGTTGTGGCCATGGAGGTTCCATGTAGCAGGTGAGATCATCTTTGGTTGACCTCTTGATCTTGTCCATTTTCTTGACGTCCATTCCGTCACCCCAATTGTCCATCTGTTGTCTTTCAGTCATTCGATCTGGCCAGCCCAACTATTTTTCTTCTCTTTGGTGGTTTTTATGACCTCACTGACTCTCATGAGCTTTCAGACAAGCAACTTTTATTTCTAGCCATAAGATGGTAATAACATTTTCTTTACCTTTTTATTTATTTACAAGCCTGTAGGCTTGTGTGAAAATGTAAATATCCTCAAGAAATAAAACATTTTAATTCGAAGCCAATCTGGTACCATGTACAAATCCAGGAATAAGACATTTGACGATTGGAGATCAGGCCAAAATGATTACATGATTTTGGGTGAAAAATACTGGAAAATGCTCCAGCTTTAAAATTTATAATTTAATCACAATGATGATGATGATGAATTAACAAAAACTTATCCCAGACATTTAACCAGCTGATGGAGAAATGAAATTATGAGATGAAGATTAAACATCGTAGCACAAAGTTGTTAATGAAAAGAGGAGTTCTCTCAAAATTACATCAGCTTAATGTCATCATACGTCAGGTACCAATTGTCAAGCTTTGTCATCAACATTGCTGTTTAACCCTTTCGTTACTGTATTTCTTTTGAGATGCTCTGTGTTTCTTTCAATTACTTTGAATATAACAAAGAATTTAGTAAAATAACTTAGTTATCATTAAGCTAGTGTTAGGAACATAAACTGTGAGTAAGGTTTGGTGGAAGATTTTAATTCAAAACTTATGAAAACAAGACAATTGCACTCAGAGCCAGAGCCGGTTTCAGCCGGGTTGGTAATGAAAGGGTTAAAGTCTGTGTCCCATGCTGCCATGGGTTGGAGGATTCAACAGAATCAGATTAGCCTGAGGGCTGTATTGGTTTCCATCGTCTACTTTAATAAGGTTTCTAACGTCAGTCACATTACAGAGTGTAGTGGGTGCTTTTTTTTTTTTTCATAACACACAAGACAAGACCTCTTCACAGAGTTGAGGGCAGCATTGACATTGTCACATGTACAGAGGTTAAAGGGAGACAGGAAAATGTGTCCTGTTGCAGAGGAGGTACCTGGGTATCCTCAGCAGGAAAGAAGGGAGAAAGGACAGTGGAGACGATGTATCAGGGCATGTCTTCAATGTACAAGAAGGTGCACAGAGGGAACAAATAAGAAGGGAGCTGTGGTGGTGGAGCAAGGGACACATATCAATATTAATGTCTTATTTATTGAATGTGGATTGTCAGGTACAAGTTTTTGATCAACTTTGTTAAGAGTAACTCTGTCGAGTGTAACTTATCAGAAAGGGAGGATCAGTCGTGGAATATTTTCTGTCCAGTAACTATATTCAGGCTTCATCTTCTGAAGTGTATTCTGTCAAGCAATTTGTTTAGAATTCTTTCTGTCAAGTGTCTTGAGTGTGTTCAGGCGAATGTTGACATTTAAGAGTCTTTTGAGAAAAACTTATTGTCCATAGCTTCTGCTGAGAATCAGCTATTGGGCAACTTCTGTTGAGTAACAAGTGTTGATGAGTCTGTTATGAAAATTATGACCTTTACCAGTTATACCATTGTTTTGGTTTTGAAAGCAATACCTACCTGCATTTTTGGCGGCTTCAAAAGAGGAAAAAAAACAAAATTGCTTACTTTAAAACAAAATATGACCAAACAAGTACACAATTTCAACTAAATTCACACACAAATATAAACATATAAATATATATATATATATATAGAAAATAGTAAAAAGTGAAAAAATACAGAAGGCTTGTTTTAAAAGGTTAAAAAATATATATTTGAGTCAATATGTCTGAAGAATGTTATAAATTTTTTTCATACAATGACATCTCTTCTCAACGTAAACATAACGATGTAAGAAATTTGAAAAGCTGAACGCGAAACCGGTCATTTCTTCTAAAACTATGTCATTGTATGAAAAAAATTTATAACATTCTTCAGACATATTGACACAAATATATATTTTTTAACCTTTTAAAACAAGCCTTCTGTAGTTTTTTCACTTTTTACTATTTTCTATATATTCAACCACATGCTTTCACACACCAACTTTCTCACCTATATATATATATATATATATATATATATATAGTTAATCCAAACAAGAAAGCACAAAAAGACACAACAACGCGAGGACGTGGAACAAATATAGTATTATTGGACGCTCAGGAAAGAAGGAAAGAAGGAGGGTTTAACGTTTCGAGCGGAGCTCTTCGTCGGAAACATAGGAGAAGGAAAGATCTAGAGAGGGGAAAACAGAGGAAAAAAAAAATCGACAACGGTACACACGAGGTCACATATTGTATTATATATATATATATATATATTATATATATATATAATACAAAAGGGACAAGAACGCAAAACATCCGGACAACTAGGTAATACAAAAAGGGACAACAAAACATCCAGATAGACGATACAAAAAAAAACAAGGACGGGTCATTTGAAGCCTTTTATCCTCGCAATTTCGGCTGATTAATACACACACACACGTTCCGAACAATGTGACTATGGAACGTTGCCTCTTCAATAAAAGTTAGCGGTTCCCCTCTCTCCTCTCTTCTGTCTCTCTCTATCCATCCGGTTACAGTTGCGAAATTTTGTGTCAGTCGATGAGAATCAGCCGAATGCAAAAACAATCATTAGTTACTTCCCTTATGTTGGTTTAATTCTCCAAGAGTTATTCCCCTTGACTATAAGTGAACTTGTGGCTTCGAGTATAATTTGTGGATAAGAAAGAAAAATTGGTCAAAAAAGAACATCATTGATAATATTAAATTGATTATTTCAGATATGTAATATCGCATAAATCATTTACATATTTAGAAATGATATTACACTTTTTAAGCACACCCACATTAGAAAGGATGTATAAATTCATGTACAAATACATATACTTATATATATATTTACTCTTTATCTTATATTAAACTCTTTAATACTTTTTGATAGTTATATATATATAATATATTATATATATATATATATATAAAATAATAATAATAATATATAATAAAATAATATATTAATATATTTAAAAATTTATAAGTATAAATTATTAATTTAATAATTTTTTAAATTTTAACTTTAATTTAAATATTTTAAATTTTGAATTTTATATGTCTTTTATTAATTAATTTTATTTCTATGTATTGGTTTATGATTTTCACTGTTTGATTTGCCTAATAGTGGTTTTATCTCTAATTTAATATATATATATTTAATATATATATATATTAATGATGATGATGATTTATACTATAAAATTAGATTTAATCCTAAATCTAATTTTTCCCTGTAAATTTGGATTTACTCCCTACCTACCTACCTACCTACCATCCATCCATCCATCCATACATCCATATAATAGCTTATCGCCAAGCTAATATGGCAGTTCAGAAAAATAGGAGGAATGCTGCCGTTGCTGCCGTTTTTTTGGACTGCCACGTTAGCTTGGCGATAACTATTAATATATATATATATATATTATATATTTATATTTATAATATATAATATATATAGGGAGAGAGGAGAGAGGAGAGAAGCAAAGGCTATGTGGTAAGATGCTTGCTTCCCAACCACATGGTTCTGGGTTCAGTCCCACTGCGGGATACCTTGGGCAAGTGTCCTCTATTATAGTATTGGGCTGACCAAAATCTCGTGAGTGGATTTGGTAAACAGAAACTTACATAAATAGGTTATTTTTTTTTATTAAACATAACTAGTCTAGTAATCTTTTCATACCACCTCATATGTGTTTCACTTGTTTGCCTGTTCACTGAGGCTGCCATATATGTAGGTGCTGACCTGGCTGTGTGGTTAAGAATGATTTTCCCAGCTATATGGTCGTGGGTTCAGTTCTACTTCATGGCCCCTACAGCAAGTGTTTTCTGTAACAGAGCCGAGTAGACTGGGTAGAGAGAAATAGAAAGAAGCCCACCATAAGTGCAGGAGTGGCTGTGTGGTAAGTAGCTTGTTTACCAACCACATGGTTCCGGGTTCAGTCCCACTGCGTGACACCTTGGGCAAGTGTCTTCTACTATAGCCTCGGGCCGACCAAAGCCTTGTGAGTGGATTTGGTAGACAGAAACTGAAAGAAGCCCGTCGTATATATGTATGTATATATATATATATATATATATATATATATGCATGTGTGTGTTTGTGTGTCTGTGTTTGTCCTCCTAGCATTGCTTGACAACCGATGCTGGTGTGGTTATGTCCCCATTACTTAGCGGTTCGGCAAAAGAGACCGATAGAATAAGTACTAGGCTTACAAAAGAATAAGTCCCGGGGTCGAGTTGCTTGATTAAAGGCGGTGCTCCAGCATGACCACAGTCAAATGACTGAAACAAGTAAAAGAGTAAAGAGAGAGAGTATATGTGCGTGAGTTCAAGTGTTTATATTGGCTTGTAGCTGTAAATGAGCATCAGAGTCATACAAGCTGTGTCATTCATTTACAATCTTCCATGGAAATGCGTCCAACAACTTGGAAATAGGGGACAGTTGGCTACAGGAAGGGTATCCAGTTACAAAAAAAAAATCTGCTGCAATAAATTCCGCATGACACATGCAAACATAGAAAAGAAGAAATTAAAATGGTGATGATGATGATAGTGGTGGTGGCGATGTTAGGGTGATACACTCACACACATCCCTCGTAAATATATAATTGCAACTGAAAAAGTTAATAGAGATTAAAGGGTTTTCTCACATCCTTCACGGTGGGTTTTCGGATCAGCATACAAATGTTCGATCCTGTGGGTATTGAAAGTGCTGGCCCTTCGTATGATTCCATGGACCTGAAATACAAAACATACAAGTGATACAGGATTCGCAGAACAGGTTCTGGATATAAACAAAATACATCAAAAAGACATGGGCCTCCTATATAACATACTTTCACAATTTAAATGTCATAGGTATATTCTAAGTAATTCCAACAGGGGAGAGTGGTGAAAGAGGAACAGCAGGGAAGGAAGAGAACAGGTGGAGAGGGTTTCATTGGTATATTTATCTATGATTTTTACCGCCAAGCAAATAGTTTACTCTTGGAAGCAGTACCCAAGTGTAGAAAATCTACCTCAATGACTCATCTGAATAGATTGCTGTTTAACCCTTTCAGTACCAACCCAGCTGAAACCGGCTCTGGCTCTGTAGTACAAATGTCTTGCTTTCAAAAGTTTTGAATTAAAAATCTTCCACCAAACCTTAGTCACAATTTATGTTCCTAACACTAGCTTAATGATAACTAAGTTATTTTACTAAATCCTTTGTTATATTTAAAATTAATTGAAAGAAACACAGAGCATCTCAAAATAAATACAGTAACGAATGGGTTAAAATATATAATAGAGTAACAATTCTTAACCCTTTCATTACCAACATGGCTGAAACTGGCTCTCAAATGTCTTCCATCAAACCTTACTCACAAATTACGTTCCTAATACCAGCTTAATCATAACTAAGTTATTTTACTAAATCCTTTGTTATATTTAAAACTAATTGAAAGAAACACAGAGCATCTCAACAGAAATATGGTAACAAGAGGGTTAAAATATATAACGGAGAAACAATTCGTTCAACTAAAACTCTTCGAGGCAGTGCCCCAGCATGGCCACAGTCTATATTGACTGAAACAAGTAAGAAGCTTCCCAACCACATGGTTCTAGGTTCAGTCCCACTGCATGGCACCTTGGTACTATAGCCTCAAGCTGACCAAAGCTTTGTGAGTGGATTTGGTAGACAGAAACTGGAAGAAGCTTGTTGTGTGTGTGTGTGTGTGTGTGTGTGTGTGTGTGTGTGTGTGTGTGTGTGTGTGTGCGTGCGTGTGTGTGTGTGTTTATGCGTGCATATCATTATGACTGTTGTATTTCTTTACGATTTACCTCCCTTGAACATTTCACTTTTTTTATACGTTATTACGTCATTTACAACTTGCATAAAAAAATTCGTCAGTCGCCTAAGACAGCTGACATTTCTCACTTGCAATGGACTTCATATTCTAGTAGTAAAAACACGGCCAATGTTTACTTTTATTTCAAATCTAACAATACACATTCAGCGGAAACAAAGTTTAAGGTCAAGTCGAAGTCATAACATGTTTAGAAATAGCCTTAAGTTGGTATTACTCTCTTTTACTCTTTTACTTGTTTCAGTCATTTGACTGCGGCCATGCTGGAGCACCACCTTTAGTCGAGCAAATCGACCCCGGGACTTATTCTTTTTTGTAAGCCCAGTACTTATTCTATCGGTCTCTTTTTGCCGAACCGCTAAGTGACGGGGACGTAAACACACCAGCATCGGTTGGCAAGCAATGCTAGGGGGACAAACACACATACACAAACACTCACACAAATACACATATATATATATATATACATACATACATACGACAGGCTTCTTTCAGTTTCCGTCTACCAAATCCACTAACAAGGCATTGGTCGGCCCAGGGCTAGAGCAGAAGACACTTGCCCAAGGTGCCACGCAGTGGGACTGAACCCGGAACCATGTGGTTGGTTAGCAAGCTACTATTTTTATGCCGGATTTACTAGGCTCCACGTAGTAGAATGGCAACAGGTGACAAACACTACAGCCACAACCATCACGTAACTGCTAAACACTCAGTTTGGAGTTAATTGTAATAAATAAATAATAAATCAGCAGTGTAGATGAAAGGAAGGGGCGTCGAGGGTGATGGTCTACCCTGGGTAATGATCCAGTGAAGGCGACACATTTGGGTTTGCTGTGTATAAATGCACATACACAAACAAGGAAAAATACACATACACACATACATACACATATATATACATCCACACACATACATATATACACACACATACATACATACACACATATACTGGAAAAATAGCAGTTTTTAACCGTAGCTCCCAAGCCTACATGCAGCACTCAAGTGTCCTTCCAGCAGCCTCCAAAAGTCTTCCCTCTATAAATAAAACGAATTTTTCTTCAACTGACATGCTTTTATTTTTTTTTTTTTGGTGTGGTCTCCCTAAAAGAATTCAGGTTTGGGATCTAGCCCAGATAGGCTTTGGGGCCCTGTGGAGGGATGGCAAACTCAAGGGCTGCCCCTTCCCCCACGAGGTGCACATTGCTGCTACCCTACAGTAATAAATACCATATATTGCAAATAAAATAACAAACAGAAAAAATATCAGTAATACACTGAGGACCAAGTCAATTGTCTTAGATTATTCCCTTAGAAATACTGGTTTCAAAATTTGGCACCAGGCCAGCAATTTCGGGGTAAGGGTAAGTCAATTACATCGACCCCAGTGCCCAACTGGTACTTATTTTATTGGTCTCTTTTGCCAAACAGCTAAGTTACGGGGACGTAAACACACCAACACACCAACATCCAAACAATGGATGGCAGGGGGGACAAATACAGACAAACACACACAAATATATACATACATACATATATATATCTACAACAGGCTTCTTTCAGTTACTGTCTACCAAATCAATTCACAAGGTACCTATTTCATTGACTCCTGAAAGGATGAAAGGCAAAGCTGACCTCGGCAGAATTTGAACTCAGAACATAATTACAAACAAAATAATAGCACAAAGCATTTAGCCTGGCATGTTAATGAGTCTGCCAGCTCATTACCTTTATCCCCTTAAGATTATTAGTTTTACTCTAGGCACAAGGCCTTGAAAAGTTTTGGAGGAAGGGAGCTAGTCGATTACATCAACCCCAGTGTGTAACTGGTACTTATTTTATCGACCCAAAAGGATGAAAAGCAAAGTCGACCTCGGCAGAATTTGAACTCAGAACGTAGCGGCAGACGAAATACCAATTTCTTTACTACCCACAAGGGACTAAACACAGAGGGGACAAACAAGGACAGACAAACGGATTAAGTCGATTACATCGACCCCAGTGCGTAACTGGTACTTAATTTATCGACCCCAAAAGGATGAAAGGCAAAGTCAACCTCAGCGGAATTTGAACTCAGAACGTAGCAGCAGACAAAATACCTGTTTCTTTACTACCCACAAGGGGCTAAACACAGAGGGGACAAACAAGGACAGACAAACGGATTAAGTCGATTACATCGACCCCGAAAGGATGAAAGGCAAAGTCGACCTCGGCGGAATTTGAACTCAGAATGTAACAGCAGACGAAATACCGCTTAGCATCCCCGCCCGGCGTGCTAACGTTTCTGCCAGCTCGCTGCCCTAATCCCCTTAGAAACATTAACATTGTTTCTAGTCAAAAGAAATCTTTATTTTCATTGTAGCAATTGTGGCTATCTGTTGTTGTCATGGCATGATACAGCAATAAGAACTGAGTAATTATTGTTGCTTCTTCTATCGTCCTTTCTTTCTTCCGCTTTCATCTTTTATTATCATTTGTCTCATCAATCTGCACATCCCTGTTTCTATGTCTCTAGAGCCCTTTTATTTTCCATTTCCATTCATTGCACCATAAGTCCCTCCACCCGGAGGTCACACTCACTTCCCTATACACTCATACACAAAAGGCTTCCCACAGTTACAGTCGAAGCTAATCAGAGGAAGACAATGTCATTTTATCATTGATAAACTCTTTACTCATGTGTGCATACACGCAGCTTGTAAAGTGCAGCAGCTGTGTATTAAATAGCACATACACACACACCACACATACATAAACACACATGTATATACAGGCGCAGTAGTGGCATAGGCGCAGTAGTGGTATAGACGCAGTAGTGGCTGTGTGGTAAATAGCTTGCTGACAAACCACATGGTTCCGGGTTCAGTCCCACTGCGTGGCATCTTGGGCAAGTGTCTTCTGCTATAGCCCCGGGCCGACCAATGCCTTGTGAGTGGATTTGGTAGACGGAAACTGAAAGAAGCCTGTCGTATATATGTATATATATATATATATATATATGTATGTGTTTGTGTGTCTGTGTTTGTCCCCCTAGCATTGCTTGACAACCAATGCTGGTGTGTTTACGTCCCCGTCACTTAGCGGTTCGGCAAAAGAGACCGATAGAATAAGTACTGGGCTTACAAAGAATAAGTCCCGGGGTCGATTTGCTCGACTAAGGGCGGTGTTCCAGCATGGCCGCAATCAAATGACTGAAACAAGTAAAAGAGTAAAAAAAAAAAAAAAAAAAAAAAAAGAGTAGACACACACATATACTCTTTTTACACTTATTTGTTTCAGTCATTTGATTGTGGCCGCGCTGGAGCACTGCCTTTTAACCGAACAAACTGACTCCACGACTTATTCTTTGTAAGCCTAGTACTTATTCTATCGGTCTCTCTTGCCGAACCGCTAAGTTACGGGGGTGTAAACACACCGGTATCAGCTGTCAAGCGATAGCAAGGGGATAAACACAGACCACAAACATCCACACTCACACACACATATATATAAGCTTGATGAGGAAAATCACCAAAAACAAGACAAAAGGGCAGGTGAACCCAGTATAGGGTCAACAACTATTGAGCAGTAGCATGGGGGTCCCCAGAAATTCTAGGTCTATGTCTAGCATTCTAGAAGACCACTGAGAGAGAGAGGATCCCTTCAGCTTTTGTTAAAGCATGTCTCTCGGAAGTCACTTTGATATAAAGCCGGTTATGTACATTTGAGAGCTTTTGCTTGTGATCATAGCGCTCCCACATTCCTGAGCCCCGTGACCCATATCAGCACCAGATTTCTTGCTCTGGCTTATCTCTGAATCATGTCAATAGGGTGAGGGGGGTCTATAAGGTATCGCTCACACAGGAATTGCTTTGTCAGTGATAAGTCATACATGTCTACAAATTGACAGTCATCATGTAAGCATGTAATGGCGGCAAGCTGGCAGAAACGTTAGCACGCTGGGCGAAATGCTTAGTGGTATTTCGTCTGCCGTTACGTTGTGAGTTCAAATTCCACCGAGGTCGACTTTGCCTTTCATCCTTTCGGGGTCGATAAATTAAGTACCAGTTACACAATGGGTTTGATGTTAATGACTTAATACCTATGTCTGTCTTTGTTCGTCCCCTCTGTGTTTAGCCCCTTGTGGGTAATAAAGAAATATGTATGGTGGAAGCACAATAGCCCAGTGGTTAGGGCAGTGAACTCACAGTCATAGGATCACGGTTTAGATTCCCAGACCTGGCGCTGTGAGTGTTTATTGAGCAAAAACACTTAAATCTCCATGAGGCTCTGGCAGGGATAGGGGAGAATCCTGCTGTATTCTTACACTACAACTTTCTCTTACCCTTTCTTCCTATTTCTGTTGTACCTGTATTTCAAAGTGCCAGCCTTGTCACACTCTGTGTCATGCTGAACCTCCCCCGAGAACTACATTAAGGATATGCGTGTCTGTGGAGCGCTCAGCCACTTGCACATTAATTTCATGAGCAGGATGTTCTGTTGATTGGATCAACTAGAACCCTTGTCATCATAACCAATGGAGTGCTATAATAATAATAATCTTTTCTACTCTAGGCACAAGGCCTGAAATTTGGGGGGAGGAGGGGGTCAGTCGATTAGATCAACCCCAGTATGTAATTGGTACTTGATTTATCGACCCTGAAGGAATGAATGGCAAATTCAACCTCAGCAGAATTTGAACTCAGAACATAAAGATAGACGAAATACTGCTAAGCCATGCTAACGTTTCTTATTTCTTTATTGCCCACAAGGGGTCAACCATAGAGGACACAAACAAGGACAGACAAAGGGATTAAGTCGATTACATCGACCCCAGTGTGTAACTGGTACTTAATTTATCAACACCAAAAGGATGAAAGGCAAAGTCGACCTCGGTGGAATTTGAACTCGGAACGTAACGGCAGACAAAATACCGCTAAGCATTTCGCACGGCATGCTAACGTTTCTGCCAGCTCGCTGCCTTAGTGCTGTAATAAAAATAATAATAATAATGATAATAATAATTATAATAATAATAATAATATAATGTATGTATATATGTATCTGTGTGTGTGTGTGTGTATTTATGTATGTATGTGAGTGTATATGTCTCAGTTTTGTCCCCAGACAATTTGTTCCAAAGTAATTAGCTTTTATGTTGCCTCTTCTATCTTCCTTTGTCATTGTTCCTTGATTGAAAACATCAATTAGCTCCTTAAAGAACAATAACATCAACTCATCATCATCATCATCATCATGATTGTTGTGACCACTAACATTTTTGTTGTTGTTGTTGTTTTACTTTAACAATGGCAATATCAGAGACTCTGTAGGGAATTGAACATTATCTGTGCAACAGCAACACCAACAACAACAGCTACCATCATCCCTATCGTGATTGTTACTTGTTGCTGTTTAACCCAAGACAGCTCTGAGAGTGAACAAATATGAGCCAAGGCTCTCCAGCCATAACCATCCCATCTGTTCTACACAGCTTACCAAGGTGTTCGTTACCCAATAGCTTTAATTTTTAGTTGAATGTATCAACCCTAGTAATTATTTTTTTAAACCATGGTACTTTTTCTATCAGCCTATTTTGCCGAACCACTAAGTTACAGAGATGTAAACACAGAAATTATTTTATTACTATAAAAAATGATCAACATTTTTTCCATCTTTTACTCGTTTCCGTCACTAGACTGCATCCATACTGTGGCACTGCCTTAAGGGGTTTAAGTCAAATAAATCAGCCCCAGTATATTTTCCTTTTGCAAGTCTGATACTTAATCTGTCAGTCTCTTTTGCCGAACCACTAGGTTTACAGGGACGTAATCAAACCAACACCAGTTGTCAATAAGTGACAGGAGACAAACACACATGCGTGTGTGTGTGTGTAATGTGTAGATCATCTCTCTTTAACAATGATAAAGAATATTCTACAGAGAAGTAATTTTTTTCTTTAAAATTTCTTGTAGTGTTAGGGCGATATCTAATAACTACCTGTCTCTGCATCATTATCATCTTTATTACTTTGACAATAATGACATTCTGTAGAGGATTAGAATCACCTGTAGATTAACAACATCAACATCATCATCATCACTACTGCTATCACCACCACCATCAGTAGCAGCATCATCTTTATTACTTTAACAATAGTGATGACATTCTAAAAGACACTACTAACAATAACAAGAGCATTCTGTAAAGAATTAAAATGTTAAAAGGGGTCACCTGTAGATTAAATAGTAAAATACCTGTCACTAGCATCAACACCACTACCACAACCACTAGCATTTAACAATTTAATCTACAGGTGACTTCGTTTTTTATATTCCATTTTTAATACTCTACAGAAAGCTATCATAATTGTCATCACTTCTCTCACTGTAGAAAGTCATCATGATTGTTAAAATAACAGGTGCAGCTGTAGGTATGTGGTTAAGAAGCTTGCTTCCCAACCACATTGTTCCGGGTTCAATCCCACTGCGTGGCTCCTTGGGGAAGTGTCTTCTACTATAGCCTCAGGCCGACCAAAGCCTTCTGAGTGGATTGGGTAGAAGGAAACTAAAGGAAGCCTTGTCATATACATACATACATACATACATACACATACATACATACATACATACATACATACATACATCATACATACATACATACATACTACATACATACATACATACATACATACATACATACATACATACATACATACATACATACATACATACATACATACATACATACATACATACATACATACATACATACATACATACATACATAAATACATACATACATACATACATAAATACATACATACATACATACATACATACATACATACATACATACATACATAAATACATACATACATACATACATACATACATACATATATATATATATATATATAATATATATATATATATAGGAGTGGCTGTGTGACAAGACACTTGCTTCCCAACCACATGGTTCCAGGTTCAGACCCACTGTGTGGCACTTTGGGTCAGTGTCTTCTATTACCTTAGGCTGATCAAAGCCTTGTGAGTGGATTTGATAGACGGAAACTGAAGGAAGCCTGTCATATATATATATATATATCGGCCATCTTCATCATCATCGTCGATATCTTTATTATTCTTTTATTTCATTTTTCTTTTAACATACATACATACATACATGCATACATACATACAAACAAACAACGAGCTTCTTTAAGTTACTGTCTACCAAATCCACTCACAAGGCTTTGGTTGGCCCGAGGCTATAGAAGACACTTGCCCAAGGAACCACGCAGTGGGACTGAACCCGGACCCATCTGGTTGGGAAGCAAGCTTCTTACCACACAGCCACTCATATATATATATATATATATATATATATATATATATATATATATATAAATCCCATTCTGTCTGTCTATTTTTTGTGCGCTTATAACTCGAGTAATGTTCATCTGATCACACTGAAATTTTAAACACGGATACATGAGATAGCAGGGTGTTCTGTAATCTAAAAAGATTTTCAAAATTGCCAGTTTCAAAGTGAGAATCGCTATTTTTGTAATTTTTTTTGTCCTGTTTCTTCCGCCGTCCTGTTCATTGACCAACATTCTAAACAATTCATTTCTACGTCTTCACATTTAAATGACAGATATATGTAAATAAAGCTTGCTGTTTGTAAATACAGTCTCATTTTGATAGAAATATTAGACCACGAACAACTGTATTCATTTCTGCGTTTTCACACATTTGTAAGTGGCTAAAAAAAAAAATCAATATCAACTCTAACTTTAACTGTAATCAACCAAGTGCATTTGTGGTCAAATGTGTTCTTATGGCTTAGTTCTTACCACTACACCAGTGAAAACCAAATAAAATACGCAAAGCAACAGTCGTCAAATGCAAAAGCCAAAGAACTGTTTATTGCTTAAATATCACTTGGAATATTCAATTTGGAGATAAAACAGCATTCAGTCTGAGGCATAGGTATCAATATGAGGTATGTACTATGGGAGAGTACATTCTGCTTATCCTAGTGTGAAAGTGTTTGTGTGAAAAAAAGTTTAAGGTTAATTATGATGTTCGGTTCCACTGGAAGTTGTATATATTGTGGGCTGAACAGTTTTCCTTCATTTTATTGGCCTCATGACAATTTTGAAACGGTTCATTGTGTTAAGATTCACTATCAATCAATTTTCCTTATTTAGAAGAAACAGTCAACAGTTTTAACGTCTCAGGAATCTTTAATGCCCTAACCAAAAGTAACAACCCCCATACAATCACCAAACATCTCCACAACTTAACACCGTCCAAGTTAATCCTCTTCCCCTATACAAACCGTCCAATTGATGGGGATGGGGCATTTGCTAGTATATGTATACATATACATAAACATAAATATATATTTAATATAGGATAAAATTTTTTCTAAAAAATTTTTATCAATGGCCAGCATATTAAAAAATACCTTTAAAGATTAAAATTATAAACAACTTATAAATAAGGGCAAACGAAAAAATTTCTAATGCCAAATATGCCGAAAATTGGACATATTGTCCATTACCATATAGTTTTTCACAATACGCACGCTACTCGAAAAAAAGCCGACAGAAATTTCTAAAAAAATAAATATAAATATATATATATACACACACACACACATATATATACATATATATGACAGGCTTCCTTCAGTTTCATCTACCAAAATCCACTCACAAGGCTTTGGTCGGCCAGAGGTAATAGTAGAAGACACTTGCCCAAGAAGCCACGCAGCGGGACTGAACCCAGAACCTTGTCACTGACAAGCAAGCTTCTTAACCACATACCTACAGCTGCACCTGTTATTTTAACAATCATGATGACATTCTACTGAGTGAGAAGTGATGACAATTATGATAGCATTCTGTAGAGAATTAAAAATGGGGGAAAAAAAAAAAAAAGAAGTCACCCTGATTAAATAGCTGAATTGCAAATAAATAACTATTTTACTATTTTCATTGTTGCTGTCATCACCTTTATGACTTGATGACAATAAAGACACAGATAAGCAACATTCTATAAAGAAACTTGAAAAGCAAAAAATAATAATAATAAATAATAAAGAACTATAATGCAATGATAACAACAAAATAAAAACTAATAAAAAAAAACAAAGAATTTTCCTTTGATTTCAATTCTATTGATTTTTTTTTTCTTTAACAATAGCAAGGAGAACAACAATTGTTAAACAAATAAGGGAGAATTCAGAAACATTTCTGCATTACTACAATGACAATAGTAGTAATAGTAGTAGTAGTAGAGGTAGTGGTGGTCATGGTGATGGTGGCAGTGATGATGGAAACAGTAGTAGTAGTAGTAGTAGTAAAAGGTGGCCGTTGTCATTGAGGTAATGATGGTGGTGGTGGTGGGAGTAGTGGTGGTGGTGATGGCAGGAGTAGTGGTGGTTGCTGTGGTTGGAGTAGTAGTAGTAGTGGTAGTTATAGTAATGATGGTAGTACTAGTAATGGTGGTAGTAGTAATAATGGTGGTAGTAGTAGTAATGGTGGTATTAGTAATAATGGTGGTAGTAGTAATAATGGTGGTGGTAGTAATAATGGTGGTGGTAGTAATAATGGTGGTGGTAGTAGTAATGGTGGTAGTAGTAGTAGTAATGATGGTAGTAGTAGTAATGATGGTAGTAGTAGTAGTAATGATGGTAGTAGTAGTAATGGTGGTAGTAGTAGTAATGGTGGTGGTTGTAGTAATGGTGGTGGTTGTCATTCTCATTGTGGTAATGATGGTGGTGGTGGTGGGAGCAGTGGTGGTTGCTGTGGTTGGAGTCGTAGTAGTAGTAGTAGTAGTAGTAGTAGTACTCAATCCCGATTGAAACATTAACAAAACAGCAAACAGATCTATAAATGTGTTGTTTTTTTTGTTAATCTTTTATGATCTCAGTAATCCACAGATGTCCACATCAAAGCCACACATGTTGATAATGATCTCCAGCTTTGACCACACAATGACACCCCACACGCTTAACAAGTGTTCTTAATATTTAAGGGGTTTTTGTTTTTTTTAAACCCCAGGAGGAAGACAGCTAAAGTCGATCGCAGTAGGATTTGAACTCGCAACGTAAAGGGATGTAAACAAATGCTACAGGATGGTATTATTGATGGCTATGCTCTACTGATTTTACAAATTTACTACCTTGTTATAATCCTTTCTGTTATAGGCACAAGGCCTGAAACTTGGGGGAGGGGGATAGTTGACTTGGCTGTTGCCAGCGCCGCCCCAACTGGCCTCCGTGCCGGTAGCATGTAAAAAGCACCATCCGATCATGGCCGTTGCCAGCCTCACCTGGCCTCCGTGCCGGTGGCACGTAAAAAGCACCATCCGATCGTGGCCGTTTGCCAGCCTTGTCTGGCACGTAAAAAGCACCCACTACACTCACGGAGTGGTTGGCGTTAGGAAGGGCATCCAGCCATAGAAACATTGCCAGATCAGACTGGGCCTGGTGCAGCCTTCTGGCTTCCCAGACCCCAGTTGAACCGCTCAACCCATGCTATCATGGAAAGCGGACGCTAAACGATGATGAACGATGATTGACTCCAGTACTCAATGGGTACTTAATTTATCGACCCCGAAAGGATGAAATGTAAAGTTGACCTCAGTGAAATTTGAACTCGGAACATAGCGACAGATGAAATACCGCTAAGCATTTCGCCCAGCGTGCTAATGATTCTGCCAGCTCACCACCTTTTACTACTGATATAATAATAATAATAATAATAATAATAAATGCCCTGATGCAGTACCAGGCAGTGGCTCTCATGGCTTCTGATCATAACTGACTGGAAGTGTTATCATGTACATTGTTTTGTCTTGGTATAAAAGATGGGCTACAGCAAATATTCTGCTCAATATCACAGATTTGCTTGTCAGTTGTTTGACCTTAACCAGTTGACCATGTCTCTTAGTGGCTGATGATATGTGCATCTCTGATCACAGGTAGAAGTAGTGGGGGAGCATCATAGCCATGTGCTGAGAGGGATTCTTTAGAGTTTGAATAATTCACCTCTGGAAACATGGGTGTTTCATTCAACATCCTTAAACAACCCTTATTCAGGGACCTTTTGAGCAGGATGGGTTACTCAACAAGAAGAAAATTCTAACCGGGCCACACCTACAAGATTCCCATCATGACTATCTGTCTGATAAGGGTACACTAGGCACATGCATCACAACCATATGTGCACGAAATGGTGATCTCATATCAAGATAAACAGCACATGTGATACACAGGACAGGTGAAGGGTTAAACATCATCATTATCATCATTTAATACCTGTTCTCCATGCTGGTATGAATTGGACGGTTTGACCAGGGCTGGCAAGCTGCAAGGCTGCACCAGACTCCAGTCTGATTTAGCATGGTTTCTACACATGGATGTCCTTCCTAATGCCAACCACTCCAAGGTTTTTGTTTTGTTTTGTTTTTTTGTTTTTTTTTTATAGAAAACAGGAACAAAAAAGAGGTGAATAATAACAACTATGAACTCCAACAAGAACAGCAACAACAATGATAACAACAACAACAACAATTCAATCTCAGACCGGAATAGGAACAGGCAAGAGAGCGTAGTTAAGAAGTTCTTGTCACATCTATGGGTCAGTATACATCTGTACAGGGGGGAAAAAAAATGAATATTTAAGTTTACAAATTCAAAGTTATGTAATGTGTAGATACATACATATATATATATATATATATATATATATATATATATATATATATATATATATATTATATATAATATATATATAGAATATATATATATATATATATATATATATATATATATATATGTATATATATAAAATCATCTTCCTTGTCATTTAACATCTGCTTTCCATGCTGGCATGGGTTGGACAGTTTGACTGAGGGCTGGTGAGCCAGAAGGCTGCACAAGGCTCCAGTCCGATCTAGCAATGTTTCTACAGCTGGATGCCCTTCCTAACACCAATATATATATATATATATATATATACATAGGTGCTGAAGTGACTGTGTGGTAAGTAGCTTGCTAACCAACTACATGGTTCCGGGTTCAGTCCCACTGCATGGCATCTTGGGCAAGTGTCTTCTGCTATAGCCCCGGGCCGACCAATGCCTTGTGAGTGGATTTTGTAGACAGAAACTGGGAGAAGCTTGTCATATATATGTATATATATATGTATGTATGTGTGTGTTGGTGTGTCTGTGTTTGTCCCCTTAGCATTGCTTGACAACCGATGCAGGTGTGTTTACGTTCCTGTCACTTAGCGGTGCTCCAGCATGGCCGCAGTCAAATGACTGAAACAAGTAAAAGAGTAAAGAGTATATATTTCACTATTTAGATTTTAACATATTTCATTATTGTTGGCCATACTACTGGTTTTACTAATCTATTACTGTTACCACAAGTTACACACTAACGTCTCTAAAAATATACGTTGGGCCCACTGAATGGATAACTTCGTTTTAAGTTGAAACTGCACTGTTTGAATAATGGAAAAGATGGTCATTGCTGGAATGCTGACGCTGGGGTTAAAAAAACAACAATAACAATCTGCATACCACGCTACACAAACAGACACAAAAGACACACAACATATAAATACCTATTTCTTTACTACCCACAAGGGGCTAAACACAGAGAGGACAAACAAGGACAGACAAACGGATTAAGTCTACCCCAGTGTGTAACTGGTACTTATTTAATCGACCCTGAAAGGATGAATGGCAAAGTCGACCTCGGCGGAATTTGAACTCGGAACGTAGCAGCAGATGAAATACCTATTTCTTTACTACCCACAAGGGGCTAAACACAGAGAGGACAAACAAGAACAGACAAACAGATTAAGTCGACCCCAGTGTGTAACTGGTACTTATTTAATCGACCCCGAAAGGATGAATGGCAAAGTTGACCTCGGTGGAATTTGAACTCAGAACATAGCGGCAGACGAAACAACATATAAATAGCATCACACTACACAACCCCACTGCTGGAGAAAGGGTGTGCGCCTGCATGTGTGTGTGTGTGTATTTGTGTGTGTGTGTATGTGTGCGTGTGCGCTCGCACGCGTTTGTTCAACAACAGCAATGCCTTTTGCCTGTCAACTGTTAATTGACCTACACACCTATACACACACGCGGCAGTTAAGTTCCACTTCGGTCGGCCCGGGGCTATAGCAGAAGACACTTGCCCAAAGTGCCACGCGGTGGGTCTGAACCCGAAACCATATAGCTAGGAAGCAAGCTCCCTAACCACACATCCATGCCCGCACCCAATACGACGGGCTTCTTTTAGTTTCCGTCTACCAAATACACTCACAAGGCTTTGGTCGGCCTGAGGCTATAGTAGAAGACACTTGCCGAAGGTGCCACGCGGTGGGTCTGAACCCGAAACCATATAGCTAGGAACCAAGCTCCCTAACCACACATCCATGCCCGCGCCTAATACGACGGGCTTCTTTTAGTTTCCGTCTACCAAATACACTCACAAGGCTTTGGTCGGCCCGAGGCTATAGTAGAAGACACTTGCCGAAGGTGCCACGCGGTGGGACTGAACCCGAAACCATGTAGCTGTGATGCGCCTACTGTTAATTGACTTTTTCGGCTTCCACGTGAAACGGAAAATAAGGCTGGAGAAGAAATGCCTATCGCAAAGTGCATTCCGTAAAAGATGGATCTCTGATGCAAGTATGTTGCAAGTGAAAGAACCTGTCTAAATGAGAACAAAAAAAAGGAAAAAAATGGAAAAAACAGTCTTCAGTGTGAATAAGTGATTTGTGGGGTCGACCACGTCCTCCGCTCCATTGTTTGTAAATCACTCATTCTCATTTAATTGTATATATTTTAATAGTTTATTCGTACGCTTCGTCCCATTCGATCCCCTGACCCCAATGTTTGTTTTATGTGTCCTAGTACCTATTTCTTTACTACCCACAAGGGGCCAAACACAGAGAGGACAAACAAGGAGAGACACACGGATTAAGTCGATTATATCAACCCCAGTGCGTAACTGGTACTTATTTAATCGACCCCGAAAGGATGAAAGGCAAAGTTGATCTCGGCGGAATTTGAACTCAGAACGTAACGGCAGACGAAATACGGCTACGATTTTCGCCCGGCGTGCTAACGTTTCTGCCAGCTCGCCGCTCTTATAAAATCGAGTTAGATCGTCCCTTTGTGTCCTAGTACCGTCCCCTTCTTTTTCTCGACCTTGTATGGTTAATAAAGAAATTCACTGTTGAAGCAGCTGACACCGAAGTTTGTCACTGACTAAACACTGGCTGTCATAACAAACTGTTGCAGACTCGACCTAAACTTAACAGTGTTTGTATATTTTTGCTAAGAAGTGACTGGATTGTGACAAATGTGACGTGATGTAGTTTAGTCTGTGTGTGTGTGTGTGTGTTGTTACTATTGTTATTATTATTGTTCTTGGATCTTTTCGGTTTGAACGGCAGTTTTTAACATAATTTCTAGGTAACTAAAAAATTTTAAACTTCGTATACTGGTAGAATGTGTTTATAAAACATTTTTTTCTCTTGGCTTATGTGAGAAAAATTCTATAGTTTGTAAGATATTGTTGTTTTTTTTTCTTCAATTTCTGCAATTTCAACCAATCAATTACATCCATTGAGGTAAAAATACATTCTGTGCTGTATGAATATGTCCCTCGTTTAAGAAACAAATTGGGTTACTAAAAAATTTTAAACTTCGTATACTGGTAGAATGTGTATATAAAACATCTTTTTCTCTTGGATTTATTGAGAAAATTCTAGAGTTTGTAAGATATTTGTTGTTGTTTTTCTGCAATTTCAACCAATCAATTACGTCCATTGAGGTAAAAAAAACATTCTATGCCGTATGAATATGTCCCTCGTTTAAGAAACAGATTGGGTTACTAAAAAATTTTAAACTTCGTATACTGGTAGAATGTGTATATAAAACATCTTTTTCTCTTGGCTTTATTGAGAAAATTCTATAGCTTGTAAGATATTTGTTGTTTTTTTCTTCAATTTCTGCAATTTCAACCAATCAATAACGTCCATTGAGGTAAAAAAACATTCTGTGCTGTATGAATATGTCCCTCGTTTAAGAAACAGATTGGGTTTATTTACATTTGTGAAGAAAAAAATATACCCTTCCCCCCATGCCTAACCCTAAAACAGATTGAAATGCAATAGATCGATACTAGGGTCATAATTATGGGTGACAATTTCATATGACACCGCTAGAAAAAAACTGCCTTTCAAACCCAAAAGATCCTTGTTCTTTAGCTCTGAGGTCAGCCCTGTTCAAACAGCTTTTAAACGGGTCCATTATGCTGTACCCACCGTGTTTTATGTGTTCTTTCGTATTTGAGACGGTAGGGTGTGATTCGAAAGGCATTCAATTGTTATTTCTAATAGAAAAGGCAGGTTACCCACTGACTAATGTGGCAATGGGGCGAAGTAGGAGTAGGGTGACTGAGCGATATGATGTAGGTGGGTTTTGTTGTAATGCGGTGCAGAGGTACTTTGATGTTTAGTGAAGGTGACATAGATTTAATGAGATATAGTGTGTGTGTGTGTGTATGTATGTGTGGAGGCCGTTGCTGCTGCTGCTGCTGTTTAACCATAGGCCAATCCTGATCAAGCAAACCTGTGATCAGAAATTTGACTATCCCCTCCCCCTTCCCCACTCTAATCTATTCTTATACCCTATGTTCTGTATATCTAGGTCTACATGATTTAATGAGTTCTTTTCTCCTTCGTGATGGTAGGGTGTGAGCTGAAAGCAACTTGACTGCTGCTTCTAGCAGGTAGGTAGGTCATCGAGCGACTACGGCAGTGGTGTGATGTAGTACAGCTACAGTGTGATGTGGCATAAGTGTCGTCGTCATCGTAGTAGTAGTAGTGGTGGTAGTAGTAGTAGTAGTAGTAGTAGTGGTGGTGGTGGTGGTGGTGGTAGTAGTAGTAGTAGTGGTAGTTTGGTATGTAGGCACAGTGTTGTGAAGGTATTATCTAATGGTGTGTAGATGTAGGGTTGTTGTTGTTGCTTAGCCCCAGGTCAGTCCTGATCAAGCAGCTCTATGATTAAAGATTGACTGACACTGACCACCACCCCTCCCTTTTTACTGTATTCTAATTCTGATATTATA
Source organism: Octopus sinensis (assembly GCF_006345805.1). Classification (NCBI taxonomy): domain Eukaryota; kingdom Metazoa; phylum Mollusca; class Cephalopoda; order Octopoda; family Octopodidae; genus Octopus; species Octopus sinensis. The sequence continues at coordinate 42,122,381 of NC_043014.1, forward strand.
TATACTCTTTTACTTGTTTCTGTCATTTGACTGCGGCCATGCTGGAGCACTGCCTTTAGTCGAGCAAATCGACCCCGGGACTTATTCTTTGTAAGCCCAGTACTTATTCTATCAGTCTCTTTTGCCGAACCGCTAAGTGACGGGGACATAAACACACCAGCATCGGTTGTCAAGCAATACTAGGGGGACAAACACAGACACACAAACACACACACATATATATATATACATATATACGACGGGCTTCTTTCAGTTCCTGTTTACCAAATCCACTCACAAGGCATTGGTCGGCCCGGGGCTATAGCACTTGCCAAAGATGCCACGCAGTGGGACTGAACCCGGAACCATGTGGTTGGTTAGCAAGCTACTTACCACACAGCCACTCCTGCGCCTATATATATATATAGGGACACGATATATATATATATATTGGGACACAAAACTCTACTTGTGAAGACCTGTTGAGGCAAGTGAGGATCAGAATCGAAATCGTTCAATGGAAATTGCAGATGTGTTACCAGTGCCGGTAAGAGGACCATCCGTCCGCGACTGTTGCCAGCGCCGCCCCGACTGGCCTCGTGCCGGTGGCACGTAAAAAGCACCATCCGTTCGTGTCCGTTGCCAGCCTCGCCTGCCCCCCGTGCCGGTGGCACATAAAAAGCACCATCCGTTCGTGGCCGTTTGCCAGCTCTGTCTGGCACCTGTGCAGGTGGCACGTAAAAAGCACCCACTACACTCACGGAGTGGTTGGCGTTAGGAAGGGCATCAAGCCGTAGAAACACTGCCAGATCTGACTGGGCCTGATGAAGCCTTCTGCTTCACAGACCCCAGTTGAACCGTCCAACCCATGCTAGCATGGAAAACGGACGCTAAACGATGATGATGATATATATGTGTGTGTGAATACACACACACACACACATATATATATATATATATATATATATATATATATATATATATATATATATATATAGATATATATATATATATATATATATATTATATATATATATATGTATATATATATATATAATATATATATATATATATACATCCATGTATGTGTGTTTATATAATTTTTAAATTTTTACTCATTTCAGTCAGAGACTGAAGCCATGCTAATATATATATATATATATATACACACATAGATGCATATGTGAGTGTGCATGCATGCATGTGTGTGATATACAGACATGCACACAGAAAGACAGTAGTATGCTGACATGCTTAACAAAAGCAGATACGGTTAAGGAAATTGCTCAATATCTCAATGAAATATGTAAAACAGCAAACCACGTTACCTCATAGCCCTTTCCTAACAGGAACTCAGCAAGATATGATCCATCCTGTAAAAACAATGAAAGAAAACAAAACATTAATACTGGCATAAATGAGAAATCAATAAAAAGAATGGTTCAACAGCAGGAGATATATCTATAAAAATCATTTTAATGTCTCATCATCATCGTTTAACGTCCGCTTTCCATGCTGGCATGGGTTCGACGATTTTGACTGAAGGCTGGCGAACCAGATGGCTGCACCAGGCTCCAATCTTGATTTGGCAGAGTTTCTACAGCTGGATGCCCTTCCTAACGCCAACCACTCCGAGAGTGTAGTGGGTGCTTTTTACGTGCCGCCGGCACGGGGGCCAGTCAGGCGGTACTGGCAACGACCTTGCTCGAATCCTTTTACACATGCCACCAGCACAGGTACCAGTAAGGCAACTTTGGTATATGTATGTGTGTGTGTGTGTATATATATATATATACGGAGTAAACACATAAATGTGAAACAAGGTGGAAAAAAGAGTACTCAAATACCAGTGGTAGAGTAATATGCTTCATTTAAAGCAGCAGAAAATTCAACAAAACCTGTTACTCTGAGTTTCCCATTGCCGTTCATCGGACAGTTTTTGCTAGAATGCTAGCAAAAACTGCCCGATGAACGGCAACGGGAAACTCAGAGTAACAGGTTTTGTTGAATTTTCTGCTGCTTTAAATAAAGAATATATATATATATATATATATATATATATATATATATTATAATTTCCATAATTGCCTGGGTCAGACAAAATTTGTTCAGGCAGATTTTCTACAGCAGGAAGCCCTTTCTGTTGCTGACCCTCACCGGTTTCCAAGCAAGGTAATATTTCCCCCTGAATCTAGACAGGTTTCCATGGAACATTTGCAAACAAACATCACTGGTTGTATGACAGTGAAGTTATTCATAATTAGTGTACAATGTCAAGGTGAGACAAACACATTCACAAGCTAGACTTCTTTTCAGTTTCATCAATCAAATTCGCTTCCAAAGTTTCAGTTGATTCTGGGCTGTAGTAGAAGACACCTGCCCAAGCTGTGCCCACAGTTTTATACATATATCATCATCATCATCGTTTAACACCCAGTTTCCATGTTGGCATGGGTTGGATGGTTTGACTGAGGACTGGCAAACCAGAAGGCTGCACCAGGCTCCAATCTGATCTGGCAAGGCTTCTACAGCTGGATACTATTCCTAATGCCAACCACGCCAAGAGTGTAGCACAAGAGAGTGCAAACCTCCGCCAAGGCAACACCAACGTCCACTCAAAGATTAACCAGAGATGATTTTTAAAATGAGAATAACTGAAACAATCTTAACTGCTATCACAAATGAGAATACTAAAAATGAACCTGGCTGCTCTCAAAAATTAAGTAAAAAAAAAAGGAAAAATAATCCAGAGTCCTTGTCTGGTACCAGATCAGTCCCAAAATCTAATCAGTTCATGCCAGTCACAAGGCATCGGTTGTCAAGCGATGCTGGGTGGGGGGGACAAACACAGACACACACATATATATACATATATATGATGGGTTTCTTTCAGTTTCCGTCTACCAAATCCACTCACAAGGCTTTGGTCGGCCCGAGGCTATAGTAGAAGACACTTGCCCAAGGTGCCATGCAGTGGGACTGAACCCGGAACCATGTGATTCTTAAGCAAGCTACTTACCACACAGCCACTCCTACACCTATAAATATATATGTATTTATAGACATGAGAGAGAGAGAGAGACAGAGAGGGTTGAAAATATCTAGTATGAAGGCTTTCTCATTGCACTGCAATTTTTACCAGTCCTCCAAACATTTTTGTTTTCCGGCCGTTCGCCAGCCTCGTCTGGCACCTGTGTCGGTGGCACATAAAAAACACCATCCGAGCGTGGCCGTCTGCCAGCCTCGTCTGGCACCTGTGTCGGTGGCACATAAAAAACACCATCCGAGCGTGGCCGTCTGCCAGCCTCATCTGGCACCTGTGTCGGTGGCACATAAAATCGCCCACTACACTCTCAGAGTGGTTGGCGTTAGGAAGGGCATCCAGCTGTAGAAACACTGCCAGATCTGACTGGCCTGTTGCAGCCTTCGGGCTTGCCAGACCCCAGTTGAACCGTCCAACCCATGCTAGCATGGAAAGCGGACGTTAAACGATGATGATGATGAATCCACCAACCAAAAATTCACCTACAAATGTGTATATATTTTATGACAGAACAACGTCTCTTTTCTTATCTGTCTCCTCTATTAGACTATTCCTCATTGCTTGCTTTATTACCCACTCTTCAAATATTAATTTCTGTTGATATTTTTATCTTTATACCTTAACACTGTCTTGCTTTTTTCTTTCCTTCTTTCTTTGTTCTTAAGTTGCTGTTGTTGCCGCTGGTGTCTTTATGGATATGTTCTTCATGTATTTTTAATGTGATTCTCAATCACTACTTTTATTTCAGTTCTAAATCTTATGGCTTCTTATGGATTATACTTCACATATTTTTCATGGTTTTGTTACTATTTGAAGCATTATAATTATCATCATCATCATTATTATTATTATTATTATTTCCAGATTTTATTTCAACTCTATGTCCATTTATATATTCTGACAGTTTTATACGTCTTCTGCTAGGCTACTGTTACACAAGTGCTTATCTACATGTGCTCAGGGAAGCGTTCCGCGTTTGGTCAAAGAGACGGACACAGCCAAGTGGTTAGGAAGTTGACTTTGGAATCATGTGATCTCAGGTTCAATCCCACTTTCTTTTGGTTCCCTACACTACAAGTTCAAATCCTAAAGAGATCAACTTTGTCTTTTACCCTCCAAGGCACAGGTCTGGGAAAAGTTGTATATGGAAGACCCGGCCATTCAATACCAGTTTCCCCTCTCCATGCTACCAATGTTTCTTTGTTTTCTTATTATTTAGTTTACTGCCATGATGGGACTGATGCATGCATCATGGCAGTAAACTAAATAAAAAAAAAACATTGGCGTTAGGAAGCGCATCCAGCTGTAGAAACACTGCCAGATCAGATTGGGCCTGGCGCAGCCTTCTGGCTTCCCAGACCCCAGTTGAACCGTCCAACCCATGCTAGCATGGAAAACGTACGTTAAACGATGATGATGATGATGATGATGATTGGTGGCAAGGAGAGGAGAGGCTGATATGAATGGCCAACTGCTGATCTTATTCAAGGGAAATGCAAAGGCTGATACAGTTTGGAACCAGTGACATCGCAAATTCATTTCTACAGCTGAGCAATGTGAAATAAAGTGTCTTGCTCAAGAACACAACACACAGCCTGGTCCAGGAATTGAACTCACTACCTCATGATTGTGAGCCCGATGCTCTAACCACTAAGCCATGCACCTTCACACATTATTATTATTATACAAAAACCTTTTGTAACCTTTCGTCCTGTTTTGTCCCTTTATGTTTTCCAATCATATTTGTCAGCCCTTGTGGCCAATAAAAAGAATGAATTATTATTATTATTATTATTATTATTACTACTATTATTAAGATAGTGAGCTGGCAGAATCATTAGCATGCAGGATGAAATGCTTAGTGGTATTTCGCCTGTCACTACGTTCTGGGATCAAATTCTCCTGACGTCGACTTTGCCTGAAATTTTGAAGTGGGAATGTTTGTTGATTAATGGTACACATGTCCATGGAGTGCTCAGCCACTTGCAGGTTAATTTCACAAGCAGGCTGTTCCATTGTTCGGATCAATTGGAAACCTTGGATGTCGTAACCGACAAAGTGCCAGTAATCCATGCAAGCACAGGAAACTGGACACGACGATGACAACAACAACAACAACAACGACGACACAATGTCAGGCTGTATTTGATCTGGTTCTTTATGGTCCGAGTAGCCTACACCACTGATCACTTCTGATTGACTAACCTTGAAGCAGGCATACAGAGCCAGGTAGTTACATGATCACCCAGCTGTGATCAACAATCTGAACATCTGGATGAAATGCTTAGTGGTTCTGGGATCAAATTCTCCTGATGTTGACTTTGCCTGAAATTCTGAAGTGGGAATGTTTGTTGATTAATGGTACACGTGTCCGTGGAGTGCTCAGCCACTTGCAGGTTAATTTCACTAGCAGGCTGTTCCATTGTTCGGATCAATTGGAAACCTTGGATGTCGTAACCGACAGAGTGCCAGTAATCCATGCAAGCACAGGAAACTGGACACTACAACAACGATACAATGTCAGGTAGTATTTGATCTGGTCCTTTATGGTCCGAGTAGCCTACACCACTGATCACTTCTGATTGACTAACCTTGAAGCAGGCATACAGAGCCAGGTAGTTACATGATCACTCAGCTGTGATCAACAATCTGAACATCTGTTGTCGTTAATCTATTCGTATCATGCGGTGTCAACAGGTAAATATGGAACATCAGAATTGTTCTATTCACCTCCAGACGATGCAGATCATGCGTGACGACGTGGCAGGCAATAAATTACTAAAATTAAATCAGCGAGTGATACTCATTTGTATGCTTCGCCCATTAATTATCATTGATTCAACTAATTGATGTTACTAGTAGCTATGCCAGAGTGTAGTGGTGAGGAGAGAATAGAAGAGATAAATCTGGGTAGGGGTAGATTTGGGATCAACTAAGAGTACCTTGGAGAGAGATAGTTGATCGAGCTTCAGTGTCTGTATAACCATGGTTACCGCCTCTCTTTTTTTGGAGCGACAGTGTTCCTACTATCCCTTCTTTTTGACTCCAACTACAACATCTGTTCATATAGGCCAAAAAGGAAGCCTCCTACTGTTAGAAATAGCAGCCAAGTTTCCTTCACTATAGTCGTTATAGTCTTAAACCAAGAATTGCTTGTTTACACTTTTTCGATATCAGTGACTTTTCGTCAAAAGGATATATATTTGCATCGGAAACCTACTTTTCATCGACAACTGGTGATTGTCAGACACTGATGACGGGTCAATACCCAGAAATTTGAGTCTGTGTGTATCATACATGTTGAAGATGAGTAGGATGGCGTCCCATTGCAAATACTGATAGGGCACAGAAAGTGTGTCAATAGCCAGCTGGAGGAGGTGTCCTCCTGGGGCTACAAGCTACAGTAGCATCCACCCTTAAGGGTTAGTCACATTTAAGTGGCAAATATACTTCACGATGTCGTGCAGCTACTGTTTATACCTCGCTCAAAGATTTATTATATATATATATATACGAGCAAAACGCACCCCCGTCCAATGGACAGTGCTGAGTTGTCAAACATTTAAACCAAATTTTCTCAAAACAACTTGTCCAACCGTCCTAAAGGCCTCCCCTTTGAGAAACACTGATTTAACCTAAATTTGAGACAAAAGAAAAAGGAAAAAATAAAGATAGACTTTTTTCTATTCCAAAGAAAAACGATTTTATTCACACAAATTTGCGCAAACTGCACATGCATTTTTCTCGCGTACACGTAGTATCGATCGCAACAGCTGATGTACTTGTACATACAAATGCACGTTTCCATGGTTTTATCGATCGCATTCTCACCTGGAATCGATTTTTGTAATTTTTTCAAGACTTATACACGCCCTGATACCATCGGTATCTACATATCAAATTTGAGTGCAATTGGATGGAGAATGCCCGAGATCCTAGAAGACACACAGACAGAACAGATTTTATATAACAGATACTCTTTTACTTGTTTCAGTTATTTGACTGTGGCCATGCTGGAGCACCGCCTTTAATCGAGCAACTCGACCCCAGTACTTATTCTACTTACCACACAGCCACTCCTGCACCTATCATATAAATATATCATATATATATAAAATCAGCTACAGAAACTGAAACGAAATACCAATTTTAATGGATTCTTGTGATTCTTTACAGAATTCACTCTTTTCCCTCTCATCAATTCCATAAATCTTCCTCACTGAACCATTTATTTACATTTCAATAACAATTTACATTGATCTCGCAACATCGCAATTCATATTTCAATAACGATTTATTATATAGACAGACATACATTTTGCACTATCATCTTCATGGATGAACTGGATATATTTTTATTTATACGAAGTTGTAGTACAACTCTCATGCTACCATTTTTGATCACTGAACTAAATTATTATTTGGCTCTTTATTTTTTGTTGTTGTTTTACTGTCTAATTCAGCAACTATTTGTTTGTGTCGGTAGAATTCACTGAATGGCTTACTTCATCGGCAGTTACATTACACAGAGACAACATTTTTTTTTCCCCTGGTGACCACTCAAGTGTGAACTAGCAACAGTTGCTAGTAGTCAACTAGGTCTCAGGTGAAGCGATCAATACAACATAAAATTTATATGAGAGAAAAATGTACAATAACTACAGGTGAGTATGAACCTGGGATGTATCAATCAATTTATGTTGCTGCATTGTTTAGTTCCATATCAAATCTATGATCAAAAGGGTTCCAACCATAACCTTCCAGTTCAATTTTTTTGTCCAGAAGAATCAACAAATTTTGTCCTCCAATATCCTATCATTGCCACTATTCCACCAGTGTGTCAAGTTAAAATAAATCTGACTGTTGGCTTAGCTGTATGGTTAAGAAATTTGCATTGTAATTGTGTAGTTCCTGGTTCAATCCCACAACAGAGCATCTTGAGCAAGTATCTTCCATCAGAACTAAGTTCTGATGGAAGATACTTGCCCAAAGTTTCTGAGAGAAATTGGGTTAAACTGAGCAGAATCTCAATCTATGAATTGTTCTTGGATGGTAGACCTAATCTATCATCCAATTTAATACCCCACCTCCATCTGGTCCTCAGAACCTTTAAAATGGAATCTCTGAGAAAATGCCCTCAACTACAGCCCCAATTCTTCTAAAGCTCTAAGTCTTCTATTATAGCCTCTTAGGTGTGGATTTGGAAAATTGAAAGAAGCTCACAATGTGTGTGTGTGTTACTATCTTTTTGGTTTGATATCATGTGATAGTTGTAAGTGAGAGTCCCCGTCATGCAAGCAGTGTCCTTTGTTTCCAAACCTTTGTGGGAACATGTCTTGTATTTGCGGTAATGTTACCTTGCTTGGTAAATAGGTGAGGGTTAGTGACAGGAAGGGCACCCAGCCATAGAAAACCCACTTCAACAAATTTCATCCAACCCAAGCATGCATGGAAAAGTGGACAACAAAATGGTGATGACAAGTTATATATATGTATACACACACACACACGTGCGCGCATTATATATACATCATCATCATCAACATTTAATATCTGCTTTTCCTGCTGGTATGGGTGGAATGGTTTGACATGGTGCTGGCCAACTGAGAGCTGTCCAGGTTCCAATTGTCTGTTGTGGCACACATAAATATTCTTTTATTCTTTAACTTGTTTCAGTCATTTGACTGTGGCCATGCAGGAGCACCACCTTTAGTCAAACAAATCAACTTCAACACTTATTCTTTGTAAGCTGAGTATTAATTTTATCAGTCTCTTTTCCAAACCGTGAAGTTATGGGGATGTAAATACACCAACATTGGTTGTCAAACAATGGTGGGAGGACAAATAGACACACAAACATACACACACACACACATGTATATATATATATATATATAATATATATATATATATATAATATATATATACACATATATACGACGAGCTTCTTTCAGTTTCCGTCTACCAAATCCACTCACAAGGCTTTGGTTAGCCCGAGACTATAGTAGAAGACACTTGCCCAAGGTGCCATGCAGTGGGACTGAACCCGGAACAATGTGGTTCGTAAGCTAGCTACTTACCACACAGCCACTCCTACCCCGCCAAAAAATACAAAAATAAAAAGAAGGAAACCGTCATGGGAACTGTCCCTCTTTCTCTGATTAATCCCAAGAAACAGAAAAATACAATGTGGAAGAAAGAGATAGACTTCAAAACAGCCTTAATGTGTTCCTGTTGTATGTTTTAACAGTAGTTTCCTAAGAAATGCATTCCTTTCATCTGATTGTATAGTTAACCTCCAGACTTGTATACAGTTAACCTCCTGGACCAAGCTTATTATCCATTGTAAATTGAAGCCTCAACCTTCCCCCAAAGCCCCACTAATGACAGATGTCAACAGAAAGTAAATTAGGTCATGTTTATTTAAGAATTATTTCACTTAATTAAAAGAGGTTCTTTTTTTTTTTTGTATTTCTATTCCTTGGTGTGGTTGTTAGACCAAGCGATGTTTACTTAAGATTTTTATTTTTAAATTATTTTTATTCCTATTTACTTTATTTTTGTACTTTTATGAATATGGTAGCAGCCTACATATATATATATATATATATAGCAGACTCTTATGTCTAACAATAGAAATTCATATATAGTTACTCTTTTACTTGTTTCAGTCATTTAACTGAGGCCATGCTGGAGCACCGCCTTTAGTCAAGCAAATAGACCCCAGGACTTATTCTTTGTAAGCCTAGTACTTATTCTATCAGTCTCTTTTGCTGAACTGCTAAGTTACGGGGATGTAAACACACCAACATCGGTTGGCAAGCGATGTTGGGGGGACAAACACAGACACACAAACACACACATACATATATATATTATATATATACGACAGGCTTCTTTCAGTTTCCGTCTACCAAATCCATTCACAAGGCTTTGGTCGGCCCAAGGCTATAGTAGAAAACACTTGCCCAAGGTGCCACGCAGTGGGACTGAACCTGGAACCATGTAGTTCGTAAGCAAGCTACTAACCACAATCAGAGGTAATGGTTCAACGTATGCACTGCATGCCTTACTATTTCCCACGATAAATAATTTCTGTGTAATATATAACTGATTATTGATAATTTTCACTAGATTCATTGTAGTGATCCTTAAGTTTATTTCGCATTCCTTCATTTCTTAGTTTCAAGTGGTCAAGAGAAAGAAAGGCAAAGGAAAGCAAATTTTTTACTGTTTGCTTCCAGTTATAGTGAGAACAGTGATGGTATTTTCTTTGTATTCTATTACTAGCAGTATCGCCTGGCGTTGCTCAGGTTTGTAAGGGAAATAATTATAAAGCATTTTTAGAGAGTTATAGCCAAAAAATAGCAAAAAAATGGAAAAAAAATGATGGTAAATTTTTTTGAGAGTTAAAAAAGGCGGAGTTGCGTCCCCTAGACGGTCTGTGGTTTGGGTTTCTGATTCTCGACCCCATGTCGAATTTATCGATTTTTTTCAGAACTGGGGGAACTTTTCAAAATTTTCGCTGCGTTAGTTTTGAATTATGACATTGGGCTATGTGTGTGTCAAGTTTCATCAGAATCGGTTGAAAGCCGTGGTCAGGGTGAGGGTACAAGCAAACAGACACACAGAAACACGCACAGACAAACTGCCGTTTATATAGAGAGAGATTTACAAGAAGGGAGCGCCAAAAAGAAGGACAAAACAAGAAATGAGTGAATGACCAAGAAAAAGAAACACAGAGAAAGCAGATAAAGCAAACAGCAAATAATTTGCTTCGCTTTCCTTTGCTTTCTGTTGACAACTTAATATGGCTGAAAGGCAAGCAGCAAAAAAAATCTGCTTGTCTTTCAGCCATATTAAGTTGTCAACAGAAAGAAAAGGAAAGGGAAGCAAGTTTTTTTTACTGCTTGGTTTCAGTCATAGTAAGAGCAGTGGTGTTATTTTCTTTGTATTCTATTATTTTCAAGAAGAGAGCCTCAAAAAGAGGGAATTTGTGTGTGCGAGAGAAAGAGAGAGAGATTAAAAAGTTAAGTTTTCATCCATTCATTCATGTCAATGCTTTAAAATATAATTTTAAATATTTAAAGTTATTTAAGAAAGGTTAAGTAAAAAAAGTAAACTAACACCTAAATTAGTGGAGGCACGTGGCTTAGTGGTTAGGGTGTCAGCATCATGATCGTAAGATTGTGGTTTCGATTCCTGGACCGGGCGACGCGTTGTGTTCTTGAGCAAAACACTTAATTTCACGTTGCTCCAGTATTTTTTTTTTTCCGGGCCACCAGCATTATTAAGGTTACCATGCAGCTCAGAAAATAATGAACCCCAAGGGAAACATGTTGGCCTTATGCTAGGGGTCATAGGATTAAAGTATAGAAAGCAAAAATCAACTTTGGAAGGATATGAAGTCAGAACATAAAGGGCCATAGCATTTTACATTCTGGATTCAACTTCTGCTGAGATAAGCTTTGTCTTCAGAAGGTCATATCGATCTTCTAAAGATCAATGAAATAAGGAATCCCTCAAGGAGTGGGGTCGTTATTATCAACAGTTCCTTATCCTCAAAATCATAATTTTTTACACAGATGCAAGGCAAGAAATTTTAGAAGGAGGATACAGTTAATTCACTCAGCCCCCTCCCCCCCAGTATATGACTGTTACCTGTCTAGGTACTATTTCTCTTTTTACTCCGTTGGTTACGACGATGAGGGTTCCGGTTGATCCGAATCAACGGAACAGCCTGCTCGTGAAATTAACGTGTAAGTGGCTGAGCACTCCACAGATACGTGTACCCTTAAAGTAGTTCTCGGGGATATTCAGCGTGACACAGAGAGTGATAAGGCCGGCCCCTTGAAATACAGGTACAATAGAAACAGGAAGTAAGAGTGAGAGAAAGTTGTGGTGAAAGAGTACAGCAGGGATCACCACCATCCTCTGCCGGAGCCTCGTGGAGCTTTTAGGTGTTTTCGCTCAATAAACACTGACAACACCCGGTCTGGGAATCGAAACCGCGATCCTATGACCGCGAGTCCGCTGCCCTAACCACTGGGCCATTGCGCCTCCACTGTCTAAGTACTAGGCTATATTTCTAATTGATGACACCCTCACAGGAAAAATATGACCTTGTGTCTTCTTCTTCTGATGATGATGATGATGATTTCTCATATTACTGCAAAGCAACAAAGAGAGAAGCTTTATTGTGTAATCAAGTCCAATATTTGTACAGCTGTTTCAACTGTTGAGTGGTGTAGATCAATAAATCTATTTACCAATCACGGCCTCTACATGGTTCACTCAATTTCTTGTAACAGCAGCCAAATAGTCCTCATATTACATACATCTGTCTTTCAAAAATAAAAACACATAGTAAAAATGTAATATTGAGAACACATTTAGAGCTGCTCAGAGTTGACCTCAATTTAAATAACAAAGGGAGCCTCTAAGTGGTCGTTTGAACTTCATGATTATAATTATAATGGCCTCTACTCCTCAGAGCTGATTGATCTTTTACCAACTCCACTCAAGCACTATCGACTTAATCATCCTTCCTCTTTTCATTACTCTTTCATGGGCCCAATCTTCCCAGGCCTCACAGAAACTGTAATCTCTGGTCCTTCTTCCTCTAGAATTCCGGTCCCTTCCTGCATGTTTTTTTCCTTTAGTCATCAACTCTTTATGTAGATCAGTGGTCCCCAACTGGAATTCACATTGCCCTTGGGTGTCCGATAAGATTTTGACAGTCAAAATTATGCGCAGTGGCCGTGTGGTAAGTAGCTTGCTTACCAACCACATGGTTCTGCGTTCAGTCCCACTGCGTGGCACTTCGGGCAAGTGTCTTCTACTATAGCCTCGGGCCGACCAAAGCCTTCTGAGTGGATTTGGTAGACAGAAACTGAAAGAAGCCCGTCGTATATATGTATATGTGTGTGCATATGTTTGTGTGTCTGTGTTTGTCCCCCCAGCACCGCTTGACAACCAATGTTGGTGTGTTAGCAGTTCGGCAAAAGAGACTGATAGAATAAGTACTAGGCTTACAAAGAATAAGTCCTGGGGTCGATTTGCTCAATCGACTAAAGGCAGTGCTCCAGCGTGACAGTTAAATGACTGAAACAAGTAAAAGAATATACTACTACAATACACGAAATACTTTAACAACTTTATTTTTATACAATTCCTAAAAATATTTAATTATGAAAATATTATAGGATCTTTTTAACCCTGTAGTATTCAGGTTACTGCGTCAAACGTAATGCTAATTTATTCACATTCATCTGAATTAGTTATGCATTATGTTGTAACATTGCAATTTCAATGACACAATTGCTTATTTCTAGAATAATATTGTAAGGTAAACATGAAAGGCCAAATCCAACCAGTTTGAAGATAAAACTTGCAGGTTATTTTGACCGGATTAGACAGGTTTAAATGCTAAAGGGATAAACATTGAATGGCTATAGGGGTCCATCCAAGTGAAAGAGGAATAAAAGGAGACCATACCCTTTTACTCTTTACTCTTTTTACTCTTTTACTTGTTTCAGTCATTTGACTGTGACCATGCTGGAGCACCGCCTTTAGTCGAGCAAATCGACCCCGGGACTTATTCTTTGTAAGCCCAGTACTTCTTCTATCAGTCTCTTTTGCCGAACCGCTAAGTGACGGGGACGTAAACACACCAGCATCGGTTGTCAAGCAATGCTAGAGGGACAAACACAGACACACAAACATACACACACACATACATATATATATATATATATATACATATATACGACAGGTTTCTTTCAGTTTCCGTCTACCAAATCCACTCACAAGGCTTTGGTCGGCCCGAGGCTATAGCAGAAGACACTTGCTCAAGATGCCATGCAGTGGGACTGAACCCGGAACCATGTGGTTAGTTAGCAAGCTACTTACCACACAGCCACTCCTGCGTCATAGGCGAAAAATTGTCAAGAGAACTACTGATGTAGATCATTCACAGGATCGGTCTGCAAAAGCCATGGGCATGGTAAGAAACACCAGTTCGTCGGTTACTAACCCCACCCACTGTTATCAGTCATCGACCCTCGCCACCTCATGAAATGACTGCAACACATTGAATACAATTAAATGCTGCTCGATGTTTAATCGACTGAAACTGCATGCAAAGAGTAAGGAAAATAACAATACTGATGAATCAGGACAATGCTTGCCAGACATAACTACAAATAAAAACAATCTTATATAAATGACATCTGAAAGAGTAATGCATTCTACTGCCACGTAATAGTATGACATATGTGGAAGCACTCCGTCGGTTACGACGATGAGGGTTCCGGTTGATCCGAATCGACAGAACAGCCTGCTCGTGAAATTAACGTTTAAGTGGCTGAGCACTCCACAGACACGTGCACCCTTAACGTAGTTCTCGGGGATATTCAGCGTGACACAGAGAGTGACAAGGCCGGCCCCTTGAAATACAGGTACAACAGAAATGGGAAGTAAGAGTGAGAGAAAGTTGTGGTGAAAGAGTACAGCAGGGATCACCACCATCCCCTGCCGAAACCTCGAGGAGCTTTTGGGTGTTTTTGCTCAATAAACACTCACAACGCCTGGTCTGGGAATTGAAACCGTGATCCTATGACCGCTGCCCTAACCACTGGGCCATTGCGCCTCCACTATGACATATATATTACACGTAAAAGCAATAAACGTCACCCTTTTCAAGCCTAGCCAGGCTCATGGGCCCAGTTTCCTAGTTCCTGTGTCATATGTATTCCCCCCAGCTGGACGGGACACCAGTCCATCGCAGCGTTACTCAAGAAACAGGGAGAGAGAGTGAGAGAAAGTTGTGGCGTAAGAGTACATCAGGGGTCACCACCACCCCCTGCCAGAGCGTTTCGGAGCTTTTTTAGGTGTTTTCGCTCAATAAATACACACAACGCCCGGTCTGGGAATCGAAACCACGCTCCTCCGACCACGAGTCCGCTGCCCTAACCACTGGGCCATTGCGCCTCCACATATATATTACACGTAATACATTTTATACACAATGATTACCTGCCGCTAAAACACATAACACAACTTCCTCAACAGTTATTTCTTAATGTGGGAGGGGCATGAATGGGTTGGTTGCTTAAGAATTGGAGTGTAACTAACATAGGAATAAATTTCATATTGAAACTTCTTTTCAATAAATAAAAATGTATATAAAACGATTATAGTCATAATGATATAGACACAGGTGTGGCTGTGAGATTAGTAATTTTTCTTACCAACCACATGGTTTTAGGTTCCATCTGCTATGCGACACCTTGGGCAAGTGTCTTCTGCTTATAGCTTGAGACTGACCAAAGCTTTATGTGTGGATTTGGTAGACATTCGTAGATGGAAACTGAAAGAAGCTCATCATGTGTGTGTGCGTGTGCGCAAGTCATCACCATCATCATCGTTTAACGTCCGTTTTCCATGCTAGCATGGGTTGGAAGGTTCAACTGGGGTCTGGGAAGCCATGAGGCTGCGCCAGGCTCCAGTCTGATCTGGCAGTGTTTCTACAGCTGGATGCCCTTCCTAACGCTAACCACTCCATGAATGTAGTGGGTGCTTTTTACGTACCACTGGCACAGGGGCCAGAGGAGGGTGGCAGTATGTATATATTATTACTAGCATGCCAGACAAAATGCTCAGTAGTATCCTGAGTTCAAATTCCACCAAGGTCGACTTTGCCTTTTATCTGGGGTCAGTGAAATAAGAACCAGTCAAAGCACTGGGATCAATGTAATCTATGAGCCCTCTCTCCACAAAATTTGTGTGTGTGTGTATGTGTGTGTGTGTGTGTGTGAGTGTGTGTGTGTGCATGAGTGAATGAGTGTCTCCTTGCATAACAGTTGTAGATGAGCCTCACCATCACACAAAGTGGTGTCATTCATTACCAATCTTCTGTGAAAACATATTTGGCCATAAGTAAATATTCCCTCGCTTGGAAACAGATGAAATTTCATGACAGGAAAGGTCTCTGACCATAGAAAACCTGCCTTTGTGAATTCTATCATCACCTTCGGGTGGTTCATCTCTTTGTAATTATAACAATGTTTTTTTTTTTTTTCATTAGTACAGAGTAACACAAT
This sequence comes from Octopus sinensis, assembly GCF_006345805.1. Lineage (NCBI taxonomy): Eukaryota > Metazoa > Mollusca > Cephalopoda > Octopoda > Octopodidae > Octopus > Octopus sinensis. The sequence goes on from NC_043014.1 coordinate 42,138,506, forward strand.
TGAAAGAAGAGATTGATTAAGTGAATAGTTAACTCAGATATATTATTGGTAGTTATCTTATTACTTTAAGACTTAAGTAGATACCACCAGACATTCAGTTCAACATTCTACCATTTCAACCATTCAATCATTATAGCAGCCTAATAATTTTACTGGTTTCTAACAATCACAGCAGTGGTCCCGAACCGTCGCGCGGCTCTGGTCCCGAACCGTCGCGCGGCTCTGGTCCCGAACCGTCGCGCGGCTCTGGTCCCGAACCGTCGCGCGGCTCTGGTCCCGAACCGTCGCGCGGCTCTGGTCCCGAACCGTCGCGCGGCTCTGGTCCCGAACCGTCGCGCGGCTCTGGTCCCGAACCGTCACGCGGCTCTGGTCCCGAACCCTCAAGGCTCTGGTCCCAAACCCTCAAGGCTCTGGTCCCAACCCTCAAGGCTCTGGTCCCAAACCTCAAGGCTCTGGTCCCAAACCCTCACTGCACTGGTCTCTAACCATCACTGCAGTCCCTAACAACCGCAGACACTTCAACGTAAAATACATAAGCAAAACAATTATAACCAATTTGAATCCCAGAATTCTCTCCCTTGGCTTTCTGAACAAGAAGTTAAGTTTTGGTTTATTTCATGAATGATGACCAAGGACCCTTATATTACAAATTAGAGTAATAATGTTATATAATAAAGCTTCTACTTTTATTATTAGCAACTCATAATTGTAGTGCTCTTTATGAAGAATAAGTTGTTTTTTTCCTGCTAACTTCACATTCATTATTATAATAATTCTAGGCACAATTTATATCACAATTATCTTCCCATTGATTAACAATATGATTAATAATGTGAAGCAGTCTTCAACTATCACAAACAGTTTAACTAAAATACATAATCATATAGGCAAAACAATTGAGGCAAGCGAAGTCGATATAGAACCTCATCCGACGACAGGCACCCATGCCAACCCCCTTTGCTTGTGAAGACATGTTGGGGAAATCGAAATCGAATTGAACCAGCCAGGATCCCTGGTCTGGTGGTACGTAAAAAGCACTATCCGACTCGTGGCCGATGCCAGCGCCGCCTCGACTGGCTTCCGTGCCTGTGGCACGTAAAATACACCAATCCGACCATGGCCGTTGCCAGCCTCGCCTGGCACCTGTGCAGGTGGCACGTAAAAAGCACCCACTACACTCACGGAGTGGTTGGCGTTAGGAAGGGCATCCAGCTGTAGAAACATTGCCAGATAAGACTGGAGCCTGGTGCAGCCTTCTGGCTTCCCAGATCCCCGGTCGAACCGTCCAACCCATGCTTGCATGGAGAACGGACATTAAACGATGATGATGATGAATTCTAATCAATTTGAATCCTGGAATTCTCTTCCTTGACTTTCTGAGCAAGGACTGTCTTACTTACCACACAGCCACTCCTACGTCTTATGTCTTAATCTAATATGTCTTTTTTATCAAAGATTAAGTCTCAAGTTAAAGGAAAAGTTACCAACTGTTTGTAACATAAGATGCAAGTGAGTTTGCAAAGCAACTTCAGACAATGGCAAACGCAGATCTAAACAAAAGATATTACTCTGTATTAAACTAAACACTGGCCTAATCAAGCCATCTATTACTCATTTAAGTAACAGAAGATGGGAAAGAAAAAAAAAAAAAACAAAAAAAAAATCAACGGAAAAAAAAATTTTCTTTTTCTCACATGTGTTTACTTTATATAAAGTATTTCACGATTCCCTTTCTCGCACTGTTTAACATTTCACTGGAGAACTGCCTTGAAAGCATGTCAATATTTAGTACTGCCTGACATGATGCAAAGATATTGAGATTGTGCTGTAGTTCCATTTTGTATTCTGACAAATAGCAAGCTTTTTGTTAACTAACAACATGTATAACAGTACATCCAGCTTTTCTTCTTATTGTCATTTTATATTCCCTTCATGTCTTTATTTCTGCTGGCTGAGCTTACATTAATCATCATCATCATCATCATCATCATCATCATTTAGCGTCCGTTTTCCATGCTAGCATGGGTTGGACGGTTCTACTGGGGTCTGTGAAGCCAGAAGGCTTCATCAGGCCCAGTCAAATCTGGCAGTGTTTCTACGGCTGGATGCCCTTCCTAACGCCAACCACTCCGTGAGTGTAGTGGGTGCTTTTTACGTGCCACCCGCACTGGTGCCAGACAGAGCTGGCAAACGGCCATGAACGGATGGTGCTTTTTATGTGCCACCGGCACGAGGGCCAGGCGAGGCTGGCAACGGACACGAAACAGGGCGGTGCTGGCAACGGTCGCGAACGGAAAGTTCTCTACATGCCACCGGCACTGGTAAGACATCTGCAATTTCCATTGATCGATTTCCTTTGATCGATTTCGATTCTGATCCTCACTTGCCTCAATGGGTCTTCACAAGCAGAGTTTCGACATGCCACCGCACTGGTAGCACATCCGCAATTTCCATTGATCGATTTCAATTCTGATCCTCACTTGCCTCAACACGTCTTCACAAGTAGAGTTTTGTGTCCCAAGAAGGGAAGGTATGCATACGTAGGCTGGCTCCATCCCATGTAGAAGGCCACGGGTTGTGGACTCACTTGTCCTGCCGGGTCTTCTCGCGCACAGCACACTTCCAGAGGTCTCGGTCTCTAGTCATTTCCTCAGTGAGACCTAAAGTTCGAAGGTCGTGCTTCACCACCTCGTCCCAGGTTTTCCTGGGTCTGCCTCTTCCACAGGTTCCCTCAACCGCTAGGGTGTGGCACTTTTTCACACAACTATCTTCATCCATTCTCGCCACATGACCATACCAGCGCAAACGTCTCTCTTGCACACTACAACTGATGCTTCTTAGGTCCAGCTTTTCTCTCAAGGTACTTACACTCTGCCGAGTGTGAGTACCGGCATTACACATCCATCGGAGCATACTGGCTTCATTTCTAGCGAGCTTACGCATATCCTCAGCAGTCACGGCCCATGTTTCACTGCCATGTAGCATGGCTGTTCGTACACACGCATCATACAGTCTGCCTTTCACTCTGTGCGAGAGGCCTTTTGTCACCAGCAGAGGTAAGAGCTCTCTGAACTTTGCCCAAGCTATTCTTACTCTAGCAGTTACACTTTCAGCACACCCGCCCCCGCTGCTGACTTGGTCACCTAGGTAACGGAAACTATCAACTATTTCTAGTTTTTCTCCCTGGAAAGTGACGGAAGTTGGTCTCAGAGCATTTTCAGTGTTTATTGTTCCTGAGCATCTGCCACATACAAAAACCATCTTCCTAGTTAGCCTTCCTTTGACATTGCTGCATCTCTTATGTATCCATAGCTTACACTTGGTGCATCTTATAGAGTTTCTACCTACAAACTTTTTCTACAGATCGAGCAGGGCCATCTACCTGAAGGTGTTTGTGATTTGTCTACCTTCCTACTGATTACGACTTTGGTTTTAGCTAGATTGACTCTGAGGCCCTTCGATTCTAATCCTTGTTTCCACACCTGAAACTTCTCCTCCAGTTCTGATAGCGACTCAGCAATTAGAGCAAGGTCATCAGCATAGAGGAGCTCCCAAGGGCATCCTGTCTTGAATTCCTCCGTTTTGCCTGGAGGACTATGATAAATAGGAGGGGGCTGAGTACTGAGCCTTGGTGGACCCCTACCTCTACCCGGAATTCTCCACTGTACTCATTTCCAACCCTCACCCTACTAGCGGCGTCCCTATACATGGCCCGCACAGCTCTCACTAACCATTCATCTATCCCTAGTTTTCTCATTGCCCACCAGATAAGGGATCGGGGGACCCTGTCGAAGGCTTTCTCCATGTCAACAAAAGCCAGGTACAGGGGCTTATCTTTGGCTAGGTATTTCTCCTGCAGCTGCCTTACCAGGAATATAGCATCAGTAGTACTTTTCCCTGGCACAAACCCAAACTGCATCTCATCTAAACTAACTCTCTCTCTAATTAGTTGGGCTATGACCCTCTCCGTAACCTTCATCACCTGGTCCAACAGCTTGATACCTCTGTACAGAAACAATATAGAAAAGAAAAAACCCACGATCACACCACATCATACATACACACAAAATATGAACACAAAATAAGTAGACCAGAAAATATAGTTTGGGAGTGGGATATACTTTAAGATAAGCATGAGTACCAACTTAGCTCATGGGTTCACAGTTGAACAGAATTGATTTGTCCACAGCCAGACACCGGAAATCTTTATATATAAAACTGTAGTTGTGTGAGTGTCTGTCCCCTTCGATTTAGATTCCTAACTACTCCCACATTTTGTGGTGCAGTTTAACCAAAACCGGGTATCTTATAGTTGTGATTCATATCGAGCCCTTCTGGGTATTAGCGCGTGTCTACGATGAGTCTACGATTTAAAAAAAAATATACCATAATTTTTTTCCATTTTAATGCATTTTTTCGCTATTATATAAGGGAAGTAACTCTCTAAAAATGTCTACGATGAGTCTACGATTTAAAAAAAATTTACCATCATTTTTTTCCATTTTAATGCAATTTTTTCGCTATTATATAAGGGAAGTAACTCTCTAAAAATGTCTACGATGAGTCTACGATTTAAAAAAAAATTTACCATAATTTTTTTCCATTTTAATGCATTTTTTTCGCTATTATATAAGGGAAGTAACTCTCTAAAAATGTCTACGATGAGTCAACGATTAAAAAAAAATCATTTTTTTTCCATTTTTAATGCATTTTTTTTGGCTACAACTCTCTAAAAATGCTAATATAGTTATTTCTCTTACAAACCCGAGCAACGCCGGGCGATACTGCTTGTTATATATATATATACATAGAAGCTGGAGGTTTCAGAGCAGTTGTCCATAGTTATCCTCTTTCTCTATGATTTTCGAAAGATATTCATATTCATATCAGCAGGGTAATTTTTAATGCATTTTTGGCATATATAAGGGAAGTAACTCTCTAAAAGTTTATTATTAAATCTCAGAACGTAAGAAGCTACAGTAACACCCCCTTTTGTGGTTAGCCATATTGAGATGGCTATTATACTTTAAATCTCTAAAAATGCTTATATAGTTATTTCCCTTACAAACCCGAGCAACGCCGGGCGATACTGCTAGTATATATATAAAAGAAAAAAATGAAGGGGCAATCAATCAGGTAGACAGTGAGTTATAGAGATGAATTAACAAACTCAAACAGCTGTAAAATGAAGCTGAAATTTGCAGTAATTCTTAGAACAAGTATGAAAACTCTGGCAAGTAAATGATGGCAGTCTGTTGAGGCTATTGTTTCAATGATTAAAGCCAATAGAGAACAATGGATGATGAAGCTGAGAGACTGGAGCGGCTAACACTGAATTACTGGACTTCCTGGTAAGGTTATCTGATTAAGTTTCGGTGACATGTGACTCACTCATCATCACTGACATATGTAGGCGCAGGAGTGGCTTTGTGGTAAGTAGCTTGCTTACCAACCAGCTGGTTCTGGGTTAAGTCCCACTGCGGGGCACCTTGGGCAAGTGTCTTCTACTAATAGCCTCAGACCTACCAAAGCCATGTGAGGGGGTTTAGTAGACGGAAACTGAAAGAAGCCCGTTGTATATATATGTATGTATATGTGTCTATGTTTGTCCCCCTACCATCACTTGACAACCGAAGCTGGTGTGTTTACATCCCTGTAACTTAGCAGTTCAGCAAAAGAGACCGATATGGTAAGTACTAGGCTTACAAAGAATAAGTCCTGGGGTCGATTTGCTCGAGCAAAGGCGGTGCTCCAGCATGGCCGCAATCAAATGACTGAAACAAGTAAAAGAGTAAAAGAGTTATGTGTGTGTATATGGATATACACACACACACACTCACACATATATTTGTGCGTGTATATAGATATGTATGTATATGTATATACATGCATATATGGCAGCAAGCTGGCAGAATCATTAGCACACCAAACAAAATCCTTAGCAGCATTTCATCCGCTTTTATGTTCCGAGTTCAAATTCCGCCAAAGTCAACTTTGCCTTTTATCCTATAAGATGTGGAGGGAGGATCAACTAAATACCTGCCAAGCATTGAAGTCGCTTACATCAACTAGCCCCCTCCCCTCAAAATTTCAGGCCTTGTACCTACAATAGTAAGGACATAAATATAAATATATATTTATGTATATATGTATGTCCTTGCACAGAGGCCATCCGGACTCCCGTTTGCACCGTGAACAGGGATTAATCTTCTCTCTTCGCTCCTTTGCGCCACATGGGCTCAACTCTCCTCCCCTCTTCATCTAACCTCTCTCTCCCCCCTCCCTCCTCCCACCCACCTCTCCTCTCTTGCTCCGTCTCTCACTTCTCTTCACCCCTGCTCTCTTTCTCTCTTGTCTCTTACTCTGTTCTCTCATACCCACCTTCTCCTTCCCCTTCATCGTCAACCCTCCCCCATAAGCCCAATCCCACCCCACAACTTCCTACCCACCTTCCCTATCCTTCCCATCCCATCCCTTACACCCTCTCCCACATACCCCACCTCTACCACAACCCTCAGCCTAACCCACACCCCACCCATGCTTTCCCCACTCTCACCTCTTCCACCTCCCAACATCATCACACCACACCAACTACACCATACCACACAACACATCATGCACACACCAGCACTGACCAAGTTCCATCCCCACATTTTCACACCTACACATACACACATCAAGATCACCAGTCTTCTCTTTTTCTCTCTCTCTTTGTCTTGCTCTTCCCTTTGGTTGGGTAACCATGTATCTCCTTCACAGCAGCACACCTGTTTCTGTCCTCATTCTTGATCTCTCTCTCTGTGGCTTGGTAGCCATACACTTCCTCTACAGCAAGACACCTGTTTCTGTCTCTGTTACACTCTAACCCTTCATCGTCTGACACAAGATCACCTCCTCCAGTGTCACCCTCCCATCTCTAAAATTCCTTGTCTTGCAAGTTACTCGGTGACCCATCCAGTGCTGGTGCCACAAAAAAAGCATCCAGTCCACATTATAAAGTGGTTGGCATTGGGAAGGGCATGCCAAAACTGATATCGTTTGAGCTGGTGCCCTGTAAAAAGCACTTACTCCACTCTGCTGGGATGCTGGTGTTAGGAAGGGCATCCAGTTGTAAAAAAAAAAAACCATGCCAAAATAGACACAGAAGTCCGGTGCAGTCTCCTGTTTGGCCAACTCTTGTCAAACCGTCCGACCCATGCCAGCATGGAAGGCAGATGTTAAATGATGATGATGATGATATGTGTGCACGTGTGTATATGTACATACATGTATAGCTGTATTTCAATGGAGACCCACAAAGGAATTTATTTCCCACAGCTGGGATGTTGCTGCTGACAGACATAGATTTGTAATAATCCCTAAAAACAGATTAATTACCACAGGAAATTAAAAACAAACTGGATATTTTCCTCCAATGAAATCTAATCTCATTCTGCACAATAAAAAAATAAAATAATTTTTTTTTTTAAATCCTTCCTAGACCCCCTCATCACCCTTTTCATCACCCCCACCATCAACACCACCACAGAAATTCACACTCTATTACTGTTTCTCAATTTTGATGCCAGTCTACCCTTTCTAACCCACCCACACACCTCCCACATATCTTATTTCAACGTACACGATATATATATATATATATATATATATTATATATATAATATATATATATATATACACATATACATACATACAAAAGGTTTGCCAAAAGTCACCCGTCAGTAAATCAAACCCCATTAAAATCCATGATTAAAGAAAAACATTTTAAATGAGATATCACTAATAGACAAATGTTGAAAAGGAAACAGTGATTTTAACTCACAGCATTCAATTTTGCCTTTCATCCTTTCGGGGTCGATAAATTAAGTACCAGTTACGCACTGGGGTCGATGTAATCGACTTAATCCATTTGTCTGTCCTTGTTTGTCCCCTCTGTATTTAGCCCCTTGTGGGTAGTAAAGAAATATATATATATAGTGTGTGTGTGTGTGTGTGTGAGTGTGTATCCATATATATGTAATAGATATACAGTATTTATATAAGATGTGTGAATAGTGTATACATGCATATATATATATATATATATACACACATACATATATGATATAATACACATACACACAAATATATAGTATATATACATTGTGTGTGACAGATATACAGTATATATATCATCATCATCATCAAATTCCGTTATATATATATGTATGCATACTGAAAATTTTCATTGTTCTAAGTTCATATTCAAGTGGGGGTCAATATCTTCTCCCCTACTAAATAATCCTGTAATATTAATACGATAAACTACATGAGTGGAGCCGATAGACCTACATACACGTGGGGGTGCAAAAATAGAATAAATATCTTTCAACGAGTGTTCTCCCAGGGGTACTGTTTGGTTTGAAATGGGAATTGGAAAAGAAAATAACATTTCTGCCAACAAATTGATAAGCCAGTTGATATATCATATAAGAATTAGTTTGCATTTTAAGTTGAAATTCCTCAGCCAGCGAAAAATTAGCAGAGTATTTTAACTGGAGCCGTACAATTTGTTACCCATTGTAAACAATATACAGGGTGTTCAAAAAGTCACTCTGCAGTAAGAATTTTATTGCAAAACTAGCACTATGACTCCGACATTACTGGATCATAGTGCTAGCGCATGCATATACAGCTGCGTGCATGCGCACATACGTGCAAGTACTATCCAAATCTCCAACCAATCACATACAGCTAGCTGGCATTCAATTGGCGTATCAAGTTTCGGGCATTTTGATTGGGTTTTGGATAGAAAATTCATAAAAAAAGTTCTTCTATTGATTTTTTAATGGCTTTGCGGGGCGACTGGGGAAATGTAAAGATGTGCACGACCACCCTTGGACAGTTTTGAATGACTATAGAAAGTGCGAGCCCTCTAACTGAAAAATTGTGGATTTGTATAAAGGACACACACACAGACAGACATTTTGCCGTTTATATATATATAGAGAGATAAATAATTTATAAGATGGTATAAGACTACAAAAGAATATATTAGACTTTACAGGACTTTAAAAAACTTTATAAAAGGTGTTGAAAGTGTCTTCCTTCATTCTCAATACATAAGTTGATTCTTCTACATGTGTTGAAATACATCTTGGAGAGTCTGATTCAGTATGGACCATGTGAAGGTTATGATTGCGCCTTTTAGATCATTAATGGTTTTCAGGCGATTCTTGTACACTGATCCTTTACTTGTTCCCCAGGAAAAAATATCTAGTGGTGTTAAATCCGGTGATCTTGGTGGCCAAAGTCCCTTGGAAATAATCCGTTCACCGAAAATCTCTTGAAGTAGTGCCATGGTGATGCGTAAAGTATGTGCTGTAGCTCTGTCTTGCTGGAAGTATACATTATTACTTTCACTTTCAGTGAGTTGGCCAACAAATGGATAGACAATATCTCTCGGTGTTGATGGTGTCTTCACAAAAGTCGGTCCCGCAATACGCTTTCTCAAAATTATTATCCATACTCCAACTTTTTTGGGATGCAGAGGCTGCTCATGCGTCACAAGTGGATTCTCAGTGCTCTATAACTTGTGTTTTGCAAATTTATGTGTCCCCACAGATGAAGCCCAGCTACATCAGTGTAAAAACACCCATCCAGCACTTTTATGCCTTTTTCAGTAACAAAGCTTTGGAACCAATGACAATAACGAAGCCTTTTAGCATGATCCGTAGTCTTCAATTCTTGAATGGCCAGCACTTTCTAAGGAAAAAAATTTAATTTCATTTTTACTGCCATGTGAGCACTTCCTAGGCTGATTTCCGTTTCCTGTGACAATTTGCATAAGGACTTTGATGGGCTCGCCAATAGTTTATCAGAAATATTGGAGGTTGTTTCGTCTGATAGAACAGTAGGCCTATCGCTTCTTGATGTGTCTTCCACTGAGCCTGCGTTTCTCAATTTGCCTACCACTTCTTGCTGTGTCTTCCACTGAGCCTGCGTTTCTCAATTTGCCTACCACTTCTTGCTGTGTCTTCCACTGAGCCTGCGTTTCTCAATTTGCCTACCACTTCTTGCTGTGTCTTCCACTGAGCCTGCGTTTCTCAATTTGCCTACCACTTCTTGCTGTGTCTTCCACTGAGCCTGCGTTTCTCAATTTGCCTACCACTTCTTGCTGTGTCTTCCACTGAGCCTGCGTTTCTCAATTTGCCTACCACTTCTTGTTGTGTCTTCCACTGAGCCTGTGTTTCTCAATTTGCCTACCACTTCTTGCTGAGTCTTCCATTGAGCCTGCGTTTCTCAATTTGCCAACCATTTCTTGCTGAGTCTTCCATTGAGCCTGTGTTTCTCAATTTGCCTACCACTTCTTGCTGTGTCTTCCACTGAGCCTGTGTTTCTCAATTTTCTTATCAACTCCCTCACAGTGTCACGATATGGAACAATAGTATTGGGAAAATTTTCACTGAACTTTTGTTTCACAGTATCTGTGTATTTGTTTCCTGCTTGAAACACTCATTCAACTAAAAAAATGTACAATGGTTAGCATGTCAACAAGCATGTCAACACGCTGAAAGGTACACAATGACTGATGAACAATAGCTGACACCCGGCTTCCCACGCAGAGATAGCCAAGTTGCTTATGCGCAGGATGAAAAAAATTCAGTGGAGGGAATTTTTTAACACCTTGTATGACTTGTTCAAAGCCCTGACTTAATAAAATATTCACAGCTAGACATGTGAATTATATGTGAGGCAATAAAGAATATATGTGTGTGTGTGGAGGCGCAATGGCCCAGTGGTTAGGGCAGCGGACTCATGGTCATAGGATTGCAGTTTCGATTCCCAGAATGGGCATTGTGAGTGTTTATTGAGCGAAAACATCTAAAGCTCCACAGGGCTCCATTAGATTCACTTCAACATTTAAATTTAATTTGTCAAAATATTTTCATCGCTTTGAGACCGCAACCTGTTCACTGACAAAACTTCGTGCAGTAAGGCAATGTAGGTAATGATCATGCTCGAATGGTGTTTTTTACGTGTCACCGGCACAGAAGCCAGTTTGCTGCTCTGGCAATGATCACGCTCGGATGGTGCTCTTTGCGCTCCACTGGCACGGATGCCAGTCATTGAATTTGATTTCGATGGCTGTAAAAACCATGCCAAAGCAGATAGTGGAGCTTGGTGTGGTCCTTAGGCTTACCAGCTCCTGTCAAATTGTTCAATCCATGCCAGCATGGAAGACGGATGTTAAATGATGAGAATGATGTTTAAATGACATGAAAGCCTTGTGTGTGTGTGGAGAGAGAGAGAAGCACCCAGTACACACTGTCAAGTACTTGATGTTAGGAAGGGCGACCAGCCATAAAAACCATGTCAAAGCTGACATTGGAATTTGATGCAACCTTGTGGTTCACTGCATCCTTGTGGTTCACTGCATTCGGGCTGACCGAAGCCTTGTGAGTGGATTTGGTAGACAGAAACTGAAAGAAGCCCATCGTATATATATATATATATATATATATATATATATGTGCATATATATGTATGTGTGTGTTTGTCCCCCCAACATCGCTTGACAACCGATGCTGGTGTGTTTACATCCCCGTACCGTAGCGGTTCGGCAAAAGAGACCAATAGAATAAGTACTAGGTTTACAAAGAATAAGTCCTGGGGTCGATTTGCTCGACTAAAGATGGTGCTCCAGCATGGCCACAGTCAAATGACTGAAACATGTAAAAGAGTATACCTTTCGTTTTTTTAAATCATAAAATTATAGGCTATTGCTTTATTGCCACTTATGAATTTTAACCCTTTAGTGTTTAAACCGGCCATATCCGGCCAAAATATTCTACCTGTTTTATGTTCAAACTAGTCAGATATGGTCATTCATAGCCACCTTATTGTGTCACTTTAAAAATAAACAATCGCATCATTGAAATCTCAAAGCCATGAAATGATGCAAGATTAATTTTACGTGGTGTGAATATATCTATTTCTTTATTGCCCACAAGGGGTTAAACATACAGGGAACAAACACGGACAAAGGGATTAAGTCGATTACATCAACCCTCGTGCATAACTGGTACTTATTTAATCGACCCCGAAAGGATGAAAGGCGAAGTCGACTTCAGCAGAATTTGAACTCAGAACATAACAGCAAACGAAATATCTATTTCTTTACTACCCACAAGGGGCTAAACACAGAGGGGACAAACAAGGACAAACAAAGGGATTAAGTCGATTATATAGACCCCAGTGCATAACTGGTACTTATTTAATCGACCTCGAAAGGATGAAAGGCAAAGTCAACTTCAGCAGAATTTGAACTCAGAACATAACAACAAACGAAATACCTATTTCTTTATTACTCACAAGGGGCTAAACACAGAGAGCACAAACAAGAACAGACAAACAGATCAAGTCGATTATATCGACCCCAGTGCGTAACTGGTACTTATTTAATCGACCCCAAAAAGATGAAAGGCGAAGTCGACTTCAGCAGAATTTGAACTCAGAACATAACAGCAAACGAAATATCTATTTCTTTACTACCCACAAGGGGCTAAACACAGAGAGCACAAACAAGGACAAACAAAGGGATTAAGTCGATTATATCGACCCCAGTGCGTAACTGGTACTTATTTAATCGACCCTGAAAGGATGAAAGGCAAAGTTGACTTCAGCGGAATTTGAACTCAGAACGTAGCGGCAGACGAAATACCGCTAAGCATTTTGCCTGGCATGCTGTTTCTGCCAGCTCGCTGCCGCGTTTCTCCAAAATATTGTTGAGTTACAAATGGTGATGTTTGCTGACATTGCTTGGTCAATACTGTACCTTCAAAGATGAGCAGAGTGAAAACTCTAACTCAAAAAACAGATAAGGGTTCACAAAAAGAAGGGCATCCAGCTGTAGAAACAATACCTCGATAATATATATACATCTATATGGAAAAAAGGTGTAAAGCAATCAAAACTGACAAACGAAAGTCCCATTGCTTGTTAAAGGGTATACATGCAAGCGAGTTTCTTGTGCAGATGCTCAGTATCAAATACTGCAGGGGCCAAACCTAGAGAGCAAGTTTTATGGAGCTGTCCTGTTTCCTAGTAAGTTCATCTCTGGTGACTTACTTCAAGGATCCAAGTAGTGAATAGAAGCAAGCAATGCTTTGGATATGGCCCTCACATGAGGGCTTTATTTCCAATTGCTTAGGCAAGTCTTTCTCTCTTTTTTTTTTCTTTATTAAACTACTTTAACCACTGCAGAACCCATGATCTTTTAAGGGCCCCTATGACTGGTAGAGGGACCAGCAATTTGGCCCAAATGCTTGCAGCAAAGGCATACAAGGTTAAGTCTCCTGCCCAGACTGCTTACCTATTGATAATAGGTGACGAATCTTGTAAAAATATTACCTGTAATTAACATTATAATTAAAATATAAAACCGTGAGAAAGTAAAACACTTATAAATAGATTTACAATCTACTGACTAAATATTTCACACAGAATTTAAACATAATTATCTATTTAAAGTCTTGAAAACTTTTAGTTTAACTTAACTTAAAACTCTTTACATTGCTTATACCATGAGTGCTCCACAGCAAAAGACCCACTTAAAATCCAAAATATACATATTTTCTACATTCAAAATATACATGTATAATCATCATCATCATCATTTACTGTCTGTTTTCCATGGTGGCATGGGTTAGACAGTTCGACTGGAACAGGTAAGCTGGAGAGCTATCCCAGGGTCCATTGTGTTCCGGCTTGGTTTCTACAGCTGGATGCCCTTCCTAATGCCAACCACTCCAGAGAGTGTATTGCCTCTATGAGTGTAAAGCACTCATGTTACCAGCATGAGTGCTTTTAACATGTCACCAGCACGGGTGCCCTTTACGGGTCGCCGGCATGAGTACTCTTTACGGGTCACCGGCACGAGTGCCCTTTACGGGTCACCAGCACGAGTGCCCTTTACGGGTCACCAGCACGAGTGCCCTTTACGGGTCACCAGCACGAGTGCCCTTTACGGGTCACCAGTACAGGTGACCTTTACGGGTCACCAGCACGGGTGCTTTTTCCGTGTCACCATATTCTATACACTCTATACACACTCGTGTGTATATATATATATGTAGATAGATAGATATACATACATACATATATATATATACATACATATATATATATATTATATATATATATATAGACATACATATATATATAAATCACGTGACCGACCAGACCATCAGATGTTGTTACACATCGCTGGTCACAATGCGTTCGCATTGTTTTAGCCTTCGAATGACGCCACCCCGCTGGCTAAGCGAGCAGGCCAACAGAAGAAAGCGGGAGAAAGAGTGGTGAAAGAGTACAGCAGGGATCACCACCCCCTGCCGGAGCCTCGTGGAGCTATTTTAGGTGTTTTCGCTCAATAAACACACACAACGCCCGGTCTGGGAATCGAAACCGCGATCCTCCTAACCACTGGGCCATTGCGCCTCCACACACACATATATATATATATATATATATATAGATATACAGACATACATAATATATATAGATATACATACATATATATATAGATATAACATACATATATATAGATATACATACATATATATATAGAATATACATACATATATATAGATACATACATATATATAGATATACATACATATATATAGATATACATACATATTATATATAGATATACATACATATATATATATAGATATACATACATATATATATATAGATATACATACATATATATATAGATATACATACATATATATATATAGATATACATACATATATATATAGATATACATACATACATATATATAGATATACATACATACATATATATATATAGATATACATACATATATATAGATATACATACATATATATATATAGATATACATATATATATATAGATATACATACATATATATAGATATACATACATATATATAGATATACATACATATATATAGATATACATACATATATATAGATATACATACATATATAGATATACATACATATATAGATATACATACATATATAGATATACATACATATATAGATATACAAACATATATAGATATACATACATATATAGATATACATACATATATAGATATACATACATATATAGATATACATACATATATAGATATACATACATATATATAGATATACATACATATATATAGATATACATACATATATATAGATATACATACATATATATATATAGATATACATACATATATATAGATAGATATACATACATATATATAGATAGATATACATACATATATATATATATAGATATACATACATATATATATATAGATATACATACATATATATAGATATACATACATATATATATATAGATATACATACATATATATATATAGATATACATACATATATATATATAGATATACATACATATATATATATAGATATACATACATATATATATATATAGATATACATACATATATATATATATAGATATACATACATATATATAGATATACTACATATATATATATATAGATTACATACATATATATATAATATATAGATATACATACATATATATATATAGATATACATACATATATATATATAGATATACATACATATATATATATAGATATACATACATATATATATATAGATATACATACATATATATATATAGATATACATACATATATATATAGATAACATACATATATATATATATAGATATACATTACATATATATAGATATACATTACATATATATAGATTATACATACATATATATAGATATACATACATATATATAGATATACATACATATATATATATATATATAGGAGTGTCTCTCGAGCTGATAGTTTTTTTTAATTTATTTATTTTGCGGGTATAAAAGGTAGAGAAGTAGGTTGTTAGCAAATACACACCCAACACGAATGCCCATTATGTCCACGTCAGAGAAAAATAAACAAAGGTAAAAAAATAACAATAAAGCACATCGTCATGATGCAAACCCAATTTACTCGATTGCGGTCGCTGCGACGATGACACCACCACGAATTCATTTGCTCCGCTAGAAATAACAATCAAATGTCGTCTTAAGTAATGAAGGATACGCTGGATAATGTAAATGTGGTCCTAGATACATTTAAGTCTATATAAACAAACAAACAAAAATTAGATGAGATTATTGAGACAATATCACCACGAACATCAACAAGAGTAACAACAACGTTACCGGAGATGATTTTTTAGCTATGATGAAGTCTCAAAGTGTTAGAAATAGCAGCCAAATCTCCTTGGAGTAACACCCTACAGTCTTTAAAAAACGGACAACGGTCGAGGCTAGAATGCCTTTAACCATAGGTCGGCTAGATTAGGTCGACTTTGCCTTTCATCCTTTCGAGGTCGATAAATTAAGTACCAGTTACGCACTGGAGTCGATGTAATCGACTTAATCCCTTTGTCTGTCTTTGTTTGTCCCCTCTGTGTTTAGCCCCTTGTGGGTAGTAGAGAAATAGATTAGGGGCTAACTCGGAGGGACACTGTTTTTATTGCTGTGTGTTTCCTTTCATGAAGATACGTGCGTTTTGCACATACTAAACTCACAACGGAGCGGAAAAAGCGGTAAAAATGAAGTAAAGAAGAAAATAACACTGAAAAAGTTTCTCAAACTATTTGGGGTTACTTGATTGAAAGTAACAAGTGTCACAACTGCTAACATAACAGCAACAACACGTTCCTTGGTTGGCTAGAAATAGCAATCAAATCTCACTCAAATCACAACATACAGTCTCTAAAATAAAATAAAATAAAAAAAAACATTTGATGTGTTTGAATGAAATGGATGAGGTAACTTCTGGAATACATTCAATCATAGATCCATTCATCTAGGTTGATTAAAGGTTTTTAAACACAAACATTAAAAAAAAAAAAAATTTGTTCCAGAAGTAACGCTTTTAGACATTTCGAGAGTGTAGTTGAGGTATGGACAACTCATGAACGAAATTTCTAATTTGTAGGGCAGAAAGAACTACGGGAGGTTGTGACGCTCATGCTTTCATCAAGTGTCCCCACCAAGTATCGAAACTGGAATTCGTAAGATCGTATCGCCGAAAAATTAACACAGGATCACAAACAGAAAGAGGCTGATATACATACATACGCACATACATACATCAAATTTTTGTAAAGATAGAAATTAATTCTATCCTTGTATAAAACTGGTATAAATTTTATCGACAGATCTCAGTGTTGTATATAAAATCCATTCACAAGGCTTCAAAACTCAAACTGGTTATAGTCAACAGTATCTGCTGGAAATAGTAGCCAAATCACACGCTGCCTTCTGAGCATTAGGCGATAATCTTTAAGGAAAAGACGGAATGAATGGCCGTAATTTGAAACCGTCTTCCTCGATTAGGGCTGACCTGGGGCGAAACAACAACTGTTTCATTATTGCCTTTGTGAAATGTAAAGAAATGTAACGTGAATAAACAGAATATAGATATTTGTATAAAAATATACGCAGTACATTGATAATGATGATGACAATAATTATGTTGTTGTTTATACCCCGAATTAGCCTTGATCAAGCAGAGCTATGTTCAAAGGTGTACCAACCACGATCACGCAACCTTCCCCCGTTTTCATTTTCTTCGTCGTTTAGATATATTGTATCTATGACTACGTGATCTATGGAGTCCTCTCTGTGGTGACGGTGGTATTAAAGAAAAAGTTGACACGTTGAGGGTGAAGGAGTTGAAAATTTAAACAACTGCACAACATGCAACGTGGCTAATGAATTGCTTCGACGAAGAAAATTTACCTAAATGCAGGCGTGTCTACGCGTGTACATTACATGTATACGAAACATTACACCAACGTACGTACACAAAACACGACAGATTCTACACATACAAGCTCATACGCGTACACACCGCATACACAAGCAAGTGCGATTATTTTTCGTAAGGGGTTAACGTCACGATTATAAGATGACAATAAAACTCCACCAGACAGTGACACGGGTCCTAATTAAAGTACTTGTCACACATAATTAAACACCCTCAAATACTAACACGCACACATAATTAAACACATTCAAATACTAACACGCATATAAACATATATGATGCTCTTTATATATACATATATATATATATATATTATATATATATTTATGTATATGTACACACACACGCCGCTCCGAGATACACCGGCTGAATGAGATACGGGTAGCTGGAATAGTGAAATTGCACTTAATTATGCATTTTTAAGTGCACACGAATAGAAACAAAAGTAAGCATGTTAAGGTAACGTGGGGGACAATTAGCAAGTATGAGAAAAAAAACAAACAAAAGCCACGATCTGATTTACCTGTCCTGTAATACCAGTTATTAGAGCAACCTTACGGTTCGAAG
The DNA here is from genome assembly GCF_006345805.1 of Octopus sinensis. NCBI lineage: Eukaryota > Metazoa > Mollusca > Cephalopoda > Octopoda > Octopodidae > Octopus > Octopus sinensis. The sequence goes on from NC_043014.1 coordinate 42,156,958, forward strand.
TGTCAGCACCGGTGGCAGCCATCTTGTGGTTGGAAGGGAAGTCCGTGCGGTATAATATAAGGATGGGTGGGAGCCGAATGGTGACGTAGCGGTTGCCTATTGGACGGTTATTAAAAGACCAAGGAAACACCTTTAGTTTCGGTTTTGTTACTTTTATTATGTTAAACTAGCAGTATCGCCCGGCGTTGCTCGGGTTTGTAAGGGAAATAACTATATAAGCATTTTTAGAGAGTTACTTCCCTTATAGATGCCAATTCGGGCTTTCTTAGCCATTTCTGTTTTGGTGTCTTCAAGCCATGAAGTCGTTGTTCTAAAAGAACGCTGGTCTTCTTGACAACGCTTTACGACGTTGATTTCCTTACACTCCCTTCCCCACAGCTTCACGAGGGAGGGAAGAAGGGGAGAAGCAAACAGGTGCAGGTGTGACCATGGACGCCAACTCCGCCGCCATCGACACACGAAAAATTATGCGTTAAAATGGAATAAAAAATGATGTTAAATTATTTTTAAAATCGTAGACTCATCGTAGACGCGCGCTAATAGCCAGACGGGCTCGATATGAATCACGACTATAAGATATCCGAATTTGGTTAAACTGCACCGCAAAATGTGGGAGTAGTTAGGAATCTAAATCGAAGGGGACAGACACTCACACAACTACAGTTTTATATATATAGATTACCACGGCCGGAACCACCAAAAGTATCATCACCATCGACACAACCCCTTCTACCTCTCAGCCAACGAAAGTGCGTCTACGTGTTTGTTCGACCTGCTAGAAACAGCAGTTAAATCTCACTCGTATCATCCACCGTTGTCTTAAAAAGACTAGATTGGATGATATAATCCTAGGTCCTCTGCAAATTAGAAAAAGACGGGATGGTCACGATTGGAATGTCTTAGAACAAAGGCATACTTCCTAAGGTCTGACTTTGGCCTAAACATCAATAATGGTTTCCTTTCTACAATAGGCACAAGGCTTGAAATTTGGTGGGAGAGGTAAAGTCTATTGCATCGACCCCAATGCATAACTGGTATTTATTCTATCGACTCTGAAAGGGATGAAAGCCAAAGTAGACCTCGGCGGAATTTGAACTTAGAACGCCGGACGAAATGCTTAGCGACATTTTGTCCGGCGTGCTAACGACTCTGCTAGCTCGGCACCTTTTCCGCCGCCTCAGTAATGGTTTCAAATTTTGGCCCAGGGTCAGGTTTTGAGGGGAATGGAAGTCAATTACATCGACCCCAGTACTCGATTGGTGCATATTTTATCGGCCCCGTAAGAACTAAAGACAATGTTAGCCTTGATGGAATTTAAACTCAGAACGTAAAGACGGACGAAATGCCGCTTAGTATTTCATCCGGCATGCTAACGGTTCTGCTAGCTCGCCACTTTTTCCGTTGCCTTAATAATCCTTTCTACTATAAGCGCAAGGCCTGAAATTTTGTGAGAGGGGAGAAGTCGACTTCATCAACCCTTGTACTTTACTGGTACTTGTTTCATCGACCCCGAAAGGGGTGAAAGGCTAAGTAGACATCGGCAGTATGTGAACTCGGAACGTAAAAACGGATAAGATACCACGAAGCATTTTAGCCGGCATGCTGACGATACTTATTTCTTTATTGCCCACAAGGGGCTAAACATAGAGGGGACAAACAAGGACATTAAGTCGATCACATCGACCCCAATGCGTAGCTGGTACTTAATTTATCGACCCCGAAAGGTTGAAAGGCAAAGTCAACCTCGGCGGAATTTGAACTCAGAACGTAACGGCAGACGAAATACCTATTTCTTTACTACCCACAAGGGGCTAAAGACAGAGGGGACAAACAAGGACAGACAAACGGATTAAGTCGATTACATTGACCCCAGTGTTTCACTGGTACTTAATTTATCGACCCCGAAAGGATGAAAGGCAAAGTCAACCTCGGCGGAATTTGAACTCAGAACGTAACGGCAGACGAAATACCTATTTCTTTACTACCCACAAGGGGCTAAAGACAGAGGGGACAAACAAGGACAGACAAACGGATTAAGTCCATTACATCTACCCCAGTGCGTAACTGGTACTTAATTTATCGACCTCGACAGAGTAAAGAGTAATAAATTTTAACAACAAAAATCTTATGTGGGGCCCTCAAGGGCCATATGGACCCCTGCTGAGGACCACTGACGTAATAGTTCGACTTACTATAATAAACATAAATGTTAAATCTCTCCCAATTGCACTAACGTAGCTAGGAGGTGGCGGTAGGGGCGGTGCTTTCAAAGGGGTGGTACTTTTCATCCTGTTGTAGGCTATAGGCGCAGGAGTGGTTGTGTGGTAAGTAGCTTGCTTACCAACCACATGGTTCCGGGTTCAGTCCCACTGCGTGGCACCTTGGGCAAGTGTCTTCTACTATAGCCTCGGGCCGACCAAAGCCTTGTGAATGGATTTGGTAGACGGAAACTGAAAGAAGCCCGTCGTATATATGTATATATATATATATATGTGTGTGTGTGTGAGTTTGTGTGTCTGTGTTTGTCCCTCCAACATCGCTTGACAACCGATGGTGGTGTGTTTACGTCCCCGGTCACTTAGCGGTTCGGCAAAAGAGACCGATAGAATAAGTTCTAGGCTTACAAAGAATAAGCCCTGGGATCGATTTGCTCGAGTAAAGGTGGTGCTCCAGCATGGCCGCAGTCAAATGACTGAAACAAGTATAAGAGTAAAGAGAGTATTACTGTAGGCAACGTGTTTTTGTGGGGCCCGGGGGCGGCAAACGGAAGGGCCGCCTCAGGTGACACACACTTTAGCTACGCTAGTTCCTAAATGACACACGAATAAGCCTAAGTCCGCTATGCACATTAATCGTTACTACTAATGGAATTATTAGTCTGTTAATTATCCAATAAACACCTTAATTACCACGATCTATTAACACAAATTTACGAAAAGTTGCTTACTGTAGATCGGCAATTATGTGCAGAGGTCATATAATCTCATTAAACTTCCTTCCCCAGCATCCATAACCACACTTGATTATTATTTACTGATTGTATAACCTTTAAGAAACACGTCCCCAGTGCGTAACTGGTACTTAATTTATCGAACCCGAAAGGATGAAAGGCAAAGTCGACCTCGGCAGAATTTGAACTCAGAACGTAGCGGCAGACGAAATACCTATTTCTTTACTACCCACAAAGGGCTAAACGCAGAGAGGACAAACAAGGACAGACAAACGGATTAAGTCGATTATATCGACCCCAGTGCGTAACTGGTACTTATTCAATCGACCCCGAAAGGATGAAAGGCAAAGTCGAACTCGGGAGAATTTGAACTCAGAACGTAGCGGCAGACGAAATACCTATTTCTTTACTACCCACAAAGGGCTAAACGCAGAGAGGACAAACAAGGACAGACAAACGGATTAAGTCGATTATATCGACCCCAGTGCGTAACTGGTACTTATTCAATCGACCCCGAAAGGATGAAAGGCAAAGTCGAACTCGGGAGAATTTGAACTCAGAACGTAGCGGCAGACGAAATACCTATTTCTTTACTACCCACAAAGGGCTAAACGCAGAGAGGACAAACAAGGACAGACAAACGGATTAAGTCGATTATATCGACCCCAGTGCGTAACTGGTACTTATTCAATCGACCCCGAAAGGATGAAAGGCAAAGTCGACCTCGGCGGAATTTGAACTCAGAACGTAGCGGCAGACGAAATACCGCAAAGCATTTCGCCCGGCGTGCTAATTACCTGAATGAAAATTTTCCAAGAAAGATGAAAGGAATGTTAAACTTTTACCCACCTGTCAGCTATTTACATTGATTGGATGACAACAAAGCAACGTGGCCGCTGCAAAATCTTGGTGGCTAATCACAGTAACACAAAACATTAAAATCAGAAATGTTTTGCACCTTGTATGACAATTCTCTTTACAAAAATTTTATCAACCATTCAGCTGATGTGAAAGAAGACAAAATTGTGGAGGCACAAGGCCTAGTGGTTAGAGCAGGGATCACGGGTTCGAATCTCAGACTGGGCGATGTGTGTGTTTATGAGCGAAACACCTAAACTCTACACGGCTCCGGCAGAAGGTAATGGTGAACTTCTGCTGACTCTTTCGCCACAACTTTCTCTCACTCTTTCTTCTTGCAGTTCATCTGCGACGGACCGGCGACCCGTCCAGGTGGGGGACCTATACGCCAAGGAAACGGGGAAACCGGCCCTTATGAGCCAGGCATGGCTCGAGAAGGAACAAAAAAACCAAGACAAAATTGAAATGCAGTTCTCGTATAACGAAAAAGAACGAAAAAGAAGATTAAGAGAAGTTATCTATATATATATAAAACTGTAGTTGTGTGAGTGTCTGTCCCCTTCGATTTAGATTCCTAACTACTCCCACATTTTGCGGTGCAGTTTAACCAAATTCGGGTATCTTATAGTCGTAATTCATACCGAGCACGTCTGGCTATTAGCGCGCGTCTACGATGAGTCTACGATTTAAAAAATAATTTAACATCACTTTTTATTCCATTTTAATGCATATTTTTTCGTGTGTCGATGGCGGCAGAGTTGGCGTCCATGGTCACACCTGCACCTGTGTTGCTTTCCCCCTTCTTCCCTCCCTCGTGAAGCTGTGGGGAAGGGAGTGTAAGAAAATAAACGTCGTAAAGCGTTGTCAGGGAACCAGCGTTCTTTTAGAACAACGACTTCATGGCTTGAAGACACCAGAAATGGCTAAGAAAGCCCGAATTGGCATCTATAAGGGAAGTAACTCTCTAAAAATGCTTATATAGTTATTTCCCTTACAAACCCGAGTAACGCCGGGCGATACTGCTAGTTTAAGATAAGATGATTTTTATTTTTATTTTTATTTTGCTAAGTTATTTCTCTTCCAGTCACAACCATATATTATATGATTTTAAAATTTCACTCTACTAAGCACTTTATATTTCTCCCTTTTTCTCTAGCTCTTCAACAAACCTTTTAACTATGTACTTCCCCGCTTCATTGATTTCGTTATCCCCTCTTCGTCTCTTTAATATTTCTCTCTTTCTTTTCACCTTTCCCTCCCTCCCCATCCTACAACACGTCATTAACACGTTTTTCTCCCACTTTTCTCTCACCGTCTTTTTCTCTCCTTCTTCGCCTCACACTTCAACTAACCACGTGATGCATTTGGCCTTATTGTATTATTACACTCCTTTCTTCTTTCTTCTCTACTCACATTTCTTCCTCCCACTCTCTCTCTCCAACGCACATTCACTCCACCTCCGCCTCTCTAACTAACTAAAGTATAACGGGTGAACGAACAAGCAGATTAGTGTACTATTACAACTTTATATTCAATGCCACTTGAAAATGCTTCAATAAATGCATGATGAAGCATACTAAATTTTATTTTTTTTCCACAGGCGTAGGAGTGGTTGTGTGGTAAGTAGCTTGCTTACGAACTACATGGTTCTGGGTTCAGTCCCACTGCGTGGCACCTTGGACAAGTGTCTTCTACTATAGCCTCGGGTCCACCAAAGCCTTGTGAGTGGATTTGGTAGACGGAAACTGAAAGAAGCCCGTCGTATGTATATATATATATGTGTGTGTGTGTGTGTGTGTGTGTGTGTGTGTATGTTTGTAGGTCAGTGTTTGTCCCCCCCCCCAACATCGCTTGACAACCGATGCTGGTATGTTGACGTCCCCGTAATCTAGCGGTTCGACAAAAGAGACCGATAGAATAAGTACTAGGCTTACATGGTTCCGGGTTCAGTCCCACTACGTGGCATCTTGGACAAGTGTCTTCTACTATAGCCTCGGGTCGACCAAAGCCTTGTGAGTGGATTTGGTAGACGGAGACTGAAAGAAGCCCGTCGTATGTATATATATATGTGTGTGTGTGTGTGTGTGTGTGTGTATGTTTGTAGGTCAGTGTTTGTCCCCCCCCCCCACATCGCTTGACAACCGATGCTGGTGTGTTTACGTGCCCGTAACCTAGCGGTTCGGCAAAAGAGACCGATTAATAAGTACTAGGCTTACATGGTTCCGGGTTCTGTCCCACTGCGTGGCACCTTGGACAAGTGTCTTCTACTATAGCCTCGGATCGACCAAAGCCTTGTGAGTGGATTTGGTAGACGGAAACTGAAAGAAGCCCGTCGTATGTATATGTGTGTGTGTGTTTGTCTCCCAACATCGCTTGACAACCGATGCTGGTTGACAGAGTGTTTAAGGCTGTGTGTCTGTATAAGAAATAATTGCTATTTGGCCGCAACAGAGCTAATATAAAAGAACTGTGATCAAGTTTGGTATTACCATAACAACATTTTCTCACTCTTTCCTCCTGCATCTTGCAGCTCACCTGCGATGGACCGGCGTCCCGTCCAGGTGGGGAACCTATACGCCACGGAAACCGGGAAACCGGCCCTTATGAGCCAGGCATGGCTCGAGAAGGAACAAACAAAAACAAAACTGCGTGGATTGCATCTTTCGCTTTGGGCCAAAGCGATGAACCCAACACTCGTCCTGGATTAGGGAATGTTCAAGAAAACCAGCTGGATCTACATGAAACAATATCAGATTTTTCCCGTGATTTGATCAGCCTCGTCCACTCTTGATCAAGTGTCAGAAGACGTGGCACCCATCGAGCAGAAACTTTCGTCATGCCAAACTCATTGTGCAGAACATTTTCAAGTCTCTCACAGGATATGCTAATAGCATTTGGTTATATATGATTTATAGACAACCACCTATCATCCCTCAACTTGTGGTTATCACGATCAATGTTTCCCTTTGAGCATTGCATGACGTTGGGTCAACTTCAAGACTCTCCCTTTGCCTCCTAAATTCAGTTACCCACTTTTGAACTCTCTTTTACTATTTTACTCTTTTGCTTGTTTCAGTCATTTGACTGTGGCCATGCTGGAGCACCGCCTTTAGTCGAGCAAATCGACCGCCCCTCTACAGGGAGCTGTCGCTCCTCTTGCTCTCCTATTAACTGTGCCACTGTGTGTGGTATGATCTTTGAACAACTACTGTTCATGTTATTATATATATATTATATATATTATATATATTATATATATATAATATATATATATATATATATATATATATATATATTATATATATATATATATGTATATATATATATATATGTGTGTGTGTATATATATATATATATATATATATATATATATATATATAGTGACCTATATTTGCTATTTAAATATAGCTAACCCCTAAGGGTGGATGCTACTGTAGTTTGTAGCCCCAGGAGGACACTTCCTCAGCTGGCTATAGACACACTTTCTGTGCCCTATCAGTATTTGCAAAGGGACGCCATCCTTCCCGTCTTCAACTTATGATACACACGGACTCGAGTTTCTGAGTACTGACCCGTCATCGGCGTGTGACAATCACAGTTGTCGCTGAAAAGTAGGTTCCCTTCACAAATACATATACATACATACATATATATATATAATATATATATATATATATATATATATATATATATATATATATATAAATATGTATTTGTGAAGGGACCTACTTTTCATCGACAACTGTCGCAGGATCGCGGTTTCGATTCCCAGACCGGGCGTTGTGTGTGTTTGTTGAGCGAAAACACCTAAAAGCTCCACGATGCTCCGGCAGGGGGTGGTGATCCCTGCTGTACTCTTTCACCACTCTTTCTCCCACTCTTGGTGGCGTCATTCGAAGGCTAAAACAATGTGAACGCATTGTGACCAGCGATGTGTAACAACATCTGATGGACTGGTCGGTCACGTGATCACGTGATATATATATATATATATATAATTGTCTTCTATATTCATTAATTTCATGTTTCAGTGACAAAGTCGTTATGTATGAAACTTACAACTGTTGAAAAAGTGCCAATTTGGAAAAATGTGCTCAGGGAGGCTGGGGTCGCTCCCCTTGCTCCTCGCTTAGCAATGGAACTGGCTGACACTCCCATGATGGTACTCACAGAGCCATTTAGGCTCTACAAGTTTGTACAATTGTAGTTTGGCCTCCATGACTCGGCCAGTACTAATTTTCAACTGAGTAAACGAGTAAAACAGTGAAGTTAAGTGAATTGCTCGAGAACACTACGTATTGCCTGATCCAGGAATCGAACCTAAAATTCTTATGATCATGAGCCAAACACCTTAACTGTTTCAAAATTTGATAGCTGACACGATCCGAGGTTTTCTCAAATACCTCTTGCATGAATCAATGATTTAATTGTTGCTAACTCAACAGGAACTGAGAACTAAGAACACATTTTATAATCTTCATCAACCTCAAGAAGAACTTGCTTGGTGCGTCATCTCTGATTTTATTATGTTCTACTAGGATAGACACTTAGAGTCACCGTCTGCAAGCAAAATAAACGGTTAAGTGGCTGCTAAAATGCTTGATGATGCAAGTGAAACGTTTTTAATTCATTAAAATTACTGCCACAGAGAAAAGAGAGAGAGAGAGAGAAAAAAAAGGGAAAGAAAACACCCATTAACTTAATGATCAAATAATTAGTAGCTAATTAAAGACTGTGAGTGGCATGTCTGAAATTTAAATCCATTAAAATGAATTAAGAATTCTGTGGTAAAGGTGATGGCTTACAAGGGGGGGGAGAGAATTTGAGCTTTGCTATACAGGGGTGACAACTCCAAACATGTTTCGCTCATAAACACACACATTGTCCGGTCTGAGATTCGAACCCGCGATCCCTCGACCGCAAGTCCGCTGCTCTAACCACTAGGCCATGTGCCTCCACAATCCATGCAGTGGAAACACCTCTTCTTCGCCTTCTCCAAAGAAGGCTAAGGTTGCTTCATTTGCAGGGAAGATAATGTTTTTGGGGGATGCAAAACGTGTTGTGTTTATTAATAATATTCAAACGAGCCACGCCATCAACGGAGAGTACAATACCTGTTTCTTTACTACCCACAAGGGGCTAAACACAGAGAGGGCAAACAAGGGCAGACAAACGGATTAAGTCGATTATATCGACCCCAGTGCATAACTGGTACTTATTTAATCGACCCCGAAAGGATGAAAGGCAAAGTCGACCTCGGCGGAATTTGAACTCAGAACGTAGCGCAACTTACTGAGACTGTTACGAAAGCCATCAGGACCAAATGCCCAGGAAAACTGACGAAAGGGATTTTGTTTCATCAGGACAATGCTCCAGCGTACAAGTCCTTGGTTTCGACGGCTGCTGTGCGTGACTGTGGCATTGAACCGCTTAATCATCATGCCTATTTTCCTGGTGTCGAACCATCTGTCTACCATCTGTTCCACAACATTAAAAAAAAAAAACACTTGGCTGGGAAGCAGTGTCGCAGTGATGAAGACGTCATATCCGCAGTGGATGACTTCTTTGACCAACAGGATGAAGACCTCTTCACTAATGGGACCCAGGCACTGCAACACCGATTGAAGAAGTGTGTGGGCCGCAAGGAAGACTATGTTGAGAAATAAACCTCATTTGGTCACATTCCATGAGAGTATCTTAGTCAGCCTATGAACTTTCCAGCAGACCTGCGCGCGTGCATGCGTGTATGTATGTATGAAGGTGCATAGCTCAATGATTAGACCGTTGGTCTCACAATCATGAGGTAGTGAGTTCTGTTCCCGGTCCGGGCTGCGTGTGTGTTCTTGAGCAAGACACTTTATTTCACGTTGCTCCAGTTCACTCAGTTGTAGAAATGAGTTGCAACGTCACAGGTGCCAAGCTGTATCGGCCCCTTTGCCTTTTCCTTGGACAACATCAGTGGTGTGGAGAGAGGAGGACAGTATGCATGGGCGACTGTTGGTCTTCCATAAACAACCTTGCCCGGACTTGTGCCTCGGGGAGTAACTTTCTAGGAGCGATCTAAACCTTTCTCTCTCTCTCTCTCCTCTCTCTCTCTCTCTCTCTATATATATATATATATATATATATATTATATATATATATTATATATATATAGACTCAATCAAAAACATATATCATTCATCTTTACTACGATATTGAGTACTCTTTCTTCCAACAGTCATCAACAGTTATATAAATATATATATATATATATATATATATATATACGTGTGTGTGTGTGTGTTTGTGTGTGTGTGTGTGTGTGTGTGTGTGTGTGTGTGGGGTGTGTGTGTGTGTGTGTTGTGGTGTGTGTGTGTTTGTGTGTGTGTATGTGAGAAGCGCTGGATTAACCATTACGCAAGATAGGCAAGTGCTTAGGGCATCAAGGGAAGGAGGCGGAGCACCACATAAATGGTAAATAGTTTACAGCACAAAAGAAATCACTTTAAACTTGCTAAAATATTATTCGGGATGCCTTTATCTGTACTAAGTATAAAATGCAGATGTGTTACCTAAGATTGATTTTTGAGGATCTGATCAAAGACTTTGCAATTCAAAAAAGTAGGAGGAAACTTTTCAAATATAAATAAAGTGGAAGTATACAAAAAACAAACATTATTTTCCCTTTTACAGTTTTGTTTCGTTTTGAAAAATAAAAATCTATTATATGGTTGTTTATTATTGTTTATAATTTGAATCGCCGGATCTTATCGGTTTGAACGGCAGTTTTTAACATCATAGGTAACTAAAAAATTTTAAACTTCGTATACTGGTAGAATGTGTTTATAAAACATCTTTTTCTCTTGGCTTTATTGAGAAAATTCTATAGTTTGTAAGATATTTGTTGTCTTTTTCTTCAATTTCTGCAATTTCAACCAATCACTGACGTCTATTGAGGTAAAAAAAACATTCTGTGCCGTATGAATATGTCCCTTGTTTAAGAAACAGATTGGGTTTATTTACATTTGTGAAGAAAAAAAGATACCCTTCCCCCCAACCCCTAACCCTAAAACAGATTGAAATGCAATAGATCGATACTGGGATCATAATTATGGGCGACAATTTCATATGACACCGCTAGAAACAAACTGCCATTCAAACCGAAAAGATCCGAATTGCCTCATCTTTCATAGGGGCACCAAAATCTTTTAAGTGCTTAGGGCCTAGATGGGTTAAAATCCGGCCCTGTGAGTGTCTGTATGTGTGTGCGCATGCGCACTGCATATGTAAGCGCGCGCACAAACACAGACACACACACACACAAATACACACATGGACACACACGTGTCGTATGTGTAAACAATAACGACTTAAATTATTCGTGTTTGTAAATATATATTTTCCTTAGGGTATAAAATGGCGTCTTAATTTTCTCACCATCTGTCAATATAGAATCGGTTTCTCTGTCTGTCTGTCTCTCCCTCTCTCTATCTCTCTCTCTCTTTCTCCCTCTGTCTCTTTCTTTCTGCCTCTCTTTCTATCTCTTATTTCTCTCTCTGTCTCATGAGAATTAAAATCGTGAGGAATTTTATAAAACTTGCCTGTTTAAAAGTAACAACGGAATTACCTC
>NC_043014.1:42170877-42191594 GCF_006345805.1 Octopus sinensis
TATAGATATAGGTATGTACATATATGTATGTATATATACATATAGATGTAGGTATGTACATATATGTATGTATGTATGCATGTTTTATTTATTAAATTGTTATTATATATATATATATAGATATATATATATATATATATAGATATATATTATATATATATATATATATATTATATATATATATATATATATATATATATATAAATGCATGTATATATACATATAGATATAGGTATGTACATATATGTATGTATATATACATATAGATGTAGGTATGTACATATATGTATGTATGTATGCATGTTTTATTTATTAAATTGTTATTATTATATATATATATTATATATATATATATATATATATATATATTATATATATATATATATATATATATATATATAAGTGTCGATGTCATTTTGTTAATTATTTTATTCTCTTTTTTAATTTAATCAGGAAGCTGATAAAAAAACAAAACAATTTTTGTCACCGAACGGAAGCAGTTTATCACACACTGGAACCACACACATATCGTTTATTGGAAACTAAAGTTTCTAGTATTGTTGTTTCAAACTCTCGTGTTTCCATTCAAACCTATTCATTGCCAAATGTCATATACGCACATCCGTTTGACGACAAAGTCACCGATCCACCGCAGCAGTTTTATTTCATTTTTGACACCAGACCACTCCACAGCACTTTCGCAATATATATGGAAAGCAATAATTAAAAAAAAGATGCCACTAGCGCAGATTTAGTACCAGTTGAACACCGGGGTAGATGCAACCGGCTTAGTCCCTTACTCGAAACTGCTGACTCTGTTCTAAACTTTGAAACCATTATTATTATTATTATTATTATTATTATTATTATTATTTATTATTATTATTTTCATATACACATACATAATATTATTATTACTAAGGTGGCGAGCTGGCAGAATCGCTAGCACGTTGGACGAAATACTTAGTGGTAATTCCCTCGTCGCAGCGTTCTGAGTTCAAATTCCGCCGAGGTCGACTTTGCCTTTTATCCTATCGGGGTCGATAAATTAAGTACCAGCTGAGAACTGGGTCGATGTAATCAACTTAACCCTTCTCCCAAACACAAGGCCTTGTGCTTTCAGTAGAAAGGATTATTATTATTATTATTATTATTATTATTATTATCATTATTATTATTAAGCCGGCGCGCTGCAAGAATCGTTAGCACACCGGGCAAAATGCTTAGCGGCATTTCGTCTGTCTTTATGTTCTGAGTTCAAATTCCGCCGAGTCCAATTTGCTTCTTATTCTTTCAGGGTCGATAAAATAAGCACGAGTTTGACAGGAGTTTGGACAATAACTACGAGCTGGACATGCTGCCTCACCCGAGCTTGCTGGCCAAGAGCCAAAATTTGAAGCCATTATTATTGTTGTTGTTTATGCTGCTATTCTTTCCCTTCTCTTTTTACTCCGTCTCCTCCTCCTCCTTTCTCTCTTCATTGCGCAAGTGAGAAGGGCCAAAGCGAACCACTCGCTGCGAACCCACAGTCCTTTCGAATTATACATTTGGAGTTCAAAACATTAAAGGATGTACCACCACGAGCATTACACGAGCAACACTAGACAAAGCAACAAGCATAAAGCAACAGCATTTATATAAAGAAAAGAACAACAGGCGCGGGCGTGGCTGCGTGGTAAGAAGCTTGCTTCCCAACCACATGGTTCTGGGTTCAGTCCCACTGCGTGGCACCATGGGCACAAGTGTCTTCTACTATAGCATTGGGCCGACCAAAGCCTTGTGAGTGGATTTGGTAGACGGAAACTGAAAAGAAGCCCGTCGCATGTATGTGTGTATGTGTGTGTGTGTGTGTGCGTGTGTGCGTGTATGTAAGTGTGTGTGCTTGTATGTATGTGTATCTTTGTGTCTGTGTTCGTCCCCCACCACCTCTTGACAACCTACGTTAGTATGTTTACGTCCCGTAACTTAGCGATTCAGTAAAACAAAAAGACCGATTCTTTTTTTCAAAAAAAAAGTCTTGGGGTAGATTTGTTCGACTAAAACCCTTCAAGGCGGTGCCCCAGCATGGCAACAGTCAAATGACTGGAAGAAATAAAAAGATGAAGATAAAAGTAATATATAACGATTGGCTCGATCGAATTTTGACGAATGTCCCGAAGTACGATGACCTCTATGTCTTAAAGAGAAACTTCATATTAAATGCTACCTCACCCGATCTAATACTAAACAAAATTAATGAATTTATTTCGACCTGACGTTATTTCTCATTAACTTCAAAAACATGACAAATGACAGCTGACATCAGTGGCCACGTAATTACTTAAATATGTAATTTAGACGATTGTTCATTTTTTTTTCTTTCTCGGGGAGTTGATGCGTTAGGTTGATGGAGGAAGCTGTGATTCAGATGTATAATCCGGATATATGAATAATCACACGCGCATATATACGCACTGGCATGCATATACGCACACTAACACGTACATACGCACGGTGGCACTAACACGTGCGCGCACACACTCATATTGACACTGACATGCACGTATAGACACGCATGTGCGAGAAAGTGAGAGAGAGCGTAAGAAACAGAGGGAACGAGAGAGAGATAAAGAATAAGAGAGTGTAAGACAGAGAGAGAGGGGAGTTGGGAAGAGAACGAGATAGAGACAGAATGCGGGAGACAGAGAACGAGAGACAGTAAGAGAAAGCAGAAGAGAGAGCGAGAGATATAGAGAGAGACAGTGGGAGAGAGACAGAGAGATAAAGAGGGAGAGAGCGTGAGAGAGAGAGAGAGATAGAAAGAGCGTGGGAGACAGAAAGAGAGGGCGAGAAATAAACGGAGGAGAGAGGAGAGAGAACGAGAGACAGAGATAGAATAGTAGAGCGAGCGAGAGGGAAAGAAAGTTAATGTTAGCAGAACCGTTAGCACGCCGGGTGAAATGCTCAGCGGTATTTCGTCTGCCGTACATGTGTTCGTGAAGTAAGAATTGCTGTTTCGTGGTGTTAATATTGTTAACAACTGTTGTTTCTTGTTAAACTGTTGAATAACTTAACTGTTGGAGTTTTCAATTGAAAACACTTAGTGCTTGTGGTAGCACGCGTTGTTCATTCCCCCTTTGGGGGGAAGAATGTCGTCTAGCATGGAGCCTACCGTTGGAGCAGAAATACTTGTTTCTCCTGTTGAGAGGAGGAAATACATGTCCGGCGAGGAGCCAACTACAGACAAGGAAATAGGGGTTTCCCCCGCTACAAGAAGGAATAGCAGAGAGGATAATATATTTGATATTTTTGGAGATGTGTCTGAGAGCTCGTCAGAACTTTCACCAGAAGAGTTTCCGACTTTGCCAGAGAACAAAGGCATTGTGTCGAAGAGAATAATTGATGTGCCTAGCATCCAGATAGAACCAAAAAATGGAAAAAAAATTTTTGCGTTGGCTGCTGGGGGTGGAACCCAGATACTGTCGACGAATAAAAGCGAAATTATGAAATACAGCAAAATGATGGAAATAAATGACAACAGTGTGAAAATTGAACCTCCGCAAAAGTTATTACAGGAAGAAAAGCAAAAAACAATAATTTTCAAAACATATTGTCTACAAAATAGAAAAATTGAAAGAATGTCAGAAGAGAAAATAGAAAGTGCTTAAAGCCAATATTGGGCGACGTAGTATTTCTGAGAAGAGGAAAAAAATTCGGAACGGTGGAAGTAAGGTTCACCAATAAAGAAATAGCACACAAGAACTCAGTGGAAACGTTGAAAACGAACGACGTGGAGTTAATACCCTATTATATGGGGATGAGGACGTCGCGAATAAAAATTACAAGGGTCCGCCAGAGGTCGAACCTATGTGGTTGTTGGCGGCAGTCCTAATCAAAGAGGTAGAAAAAATTACTCTCCTCCAGGCTACCGCTAAGGAAAACCCACGCTGGATGGTAAAACAATTAATCTTCTCATTCAAGCGGACCCTAAAATAATTCAACAATTCCTGAGACAATTGAGGTAGGGGAGGAGAACCTCGTGGTGTTTGTTGAGGGCCGAAAACCTCGATGTTTTTTATGTGGTCAATTAGGCCACATTCGAAGGAACTGCAAGGAAAATGAAGAAGAGGAGGAAGAGGAGAAAAAAGACAAGAGGAAGAAGATAAAGAAGAAACAGATGAGAAAAAACAACAAACAAAAGAAAAATACAACCAGCAACCCAGCCGAGAGCGGCGACTACTACAGAACAACGACCAAAAAAGACTGCCAGAAGAGAAAAAGAAGAAAAAGGCATAATAGCCGTATACACTAAAGATACTGAGCTCATGAGAGACATTCAACTCATAAAGACTGTAAAAAAAATTGATAACCTTTCAGAGGATTTATCAATTACGACATATATGAAGTCTCAAATAAGACTTATAGAATTCTACAAAATAAGTACAGAAAGACTGTATCTTCATTGAGATTAGATTTTAACAAGTCGATATTTCATGGATTACCAGCTCCGATCCCGCGAGAAAAGGAAAAGGTGGAGATTCCCCCTCCACCTGATAATTCTGTGTCGGTGGTGAGACGGGATTTTGACAAATCTATTTCCCAAGACCGTCCACCTCCGACCCTGGATAAAAAAAGGTGGAGGGTCCCCCTCCACCGGACAATCCTAATTAAACAGGTAAGTGATGGCTATTCACATTGGTTGTTTAAATGTTCATGGCCTGTTGTCAAGCTGGAAGCAAGGACGCTTTCTGAATGACATCAGGTCGAGAAATTTGGATGTAATTGTTGCAACGGAAACCCGGTGAAGGGGCCAAGAGATCTGCTCCCCCTCCTGAACGGCTACGAGAAATACGTTTCTCCGAGTCGGGCGGGAGGTGGGGGTGGGGTGTTGGTCCTACTAAAAAGAAACCGGGTAGCCGAGAAAAAGTTGGTTTTTTCTGACCCAGAAGGCAGGCTGGTCGTTCTCGACTTGACATTCAGTTGTGGCAAGACAATCAGGCTGGTCGCTATTTATGCACCAAACATTATTGGCCCGCAAACTGAATATTTTCGTGGCCTAGGAAAGTTCCTAGCCACGTCGCATTCACTAGTAGTGTTAGGAGACTCTAACAATATGTGCAGCACACACAGATTGTGTTGGCTCAAACTCGAACATGAACAGAAAATGTAACACAGGCTTTCGGGATCTGCTAAGTCAATTTCAGCTAGCAGATCCATATAGGTTGGAGCACCCGAACACTCCACAGTGGACGTGGTCAAATAGTGACGGGTCTACCAGAACATATCTAGATAGGATTTTAATTAGAGAAAAAGATAAGTCCATAGTTGAGTGTCCACAGTTTTTCTAGTCAGCTACAGTGACCACAAGATGGTTACCTGTAAACTGACGGTAGATAAGTTGCATAGACAGGGATCTGGCTACTGGAAACTCAATACGTCCCTTTTGGCGATTGAGGAGTACAGAAAGCGGATCAAGATGTTAATACAGAGGGCATTAACAGGTACCATCATTAATAACAAATGGTGGTACGCCCTAAAAAGAGCCATCAAATATGAGTCTATTAGGTTTAGCATAAGTTTAGCTAAGAAGGGACGTAAAATAGGAGATGGTCTAGTTAAGGAACTAGAAGAAGCCTGGAGGACTGGTAATACAGACCAAGCGAGGGTGAAAAGACTGGAGTTAAACCAGCATCTTGAAGCCCACCACATGGGAAGTATTACCAGAGCTAAGTTACGTGCAATGGGAAGTGAAGGAATCAAAGCCGCTGGATGGGCCCGAGTGGTGGAAGCTCGGCAAGGAAATAGTTCCTCTATTCGGTCTTTGACGAATCAAAATGGTGTCTTGATAAACGAACCCGAGAAAATGTGTGAGGTCTTTCGGAGTACTTCGCCCAGCTGTTCGGGGGTGACGGCGGTCCTGGTGGTGGGAGAGCCCTCGAGGACTTTCTTACCGGGCTGCCGTGCCTCTCGGGGTCGGATGCGGAGTCATGCGAAGGGCCAATCACACTTGAGGAGGTGATGGAGGCTTTGGCCGATTGTAAAGCGGGTAGTCACCGGGACTTGATGGTCTTCCGTACGAGCTGTATAAATGTATGCCAGACTTGTTCGGGCAACTACTGACTGACGTGTACGCGAACTGGAAACAGAATGGGTTTATCCCCAGATCTGTGCGCCAGGGAGTAGTGACGTTGGTCAGAAAGGACCCGGACAAGGGGGACGTTCTAGAGAATTTCAGGCCCATCACTCTGTTAAACGCAGAAGTGAAGATTTTGGCCACGGTTCTAGCAAAAAGGTTGGCGCGTGTCGCGAATGGTATAGTCGGGGAGGCACAGACATGTGCCATCCCAGGCAGAACCATTCAGGATACCCTCCATCTTATTCGCTATACCATAGAGAGGTTTGGTAATAAATCTGGCAAAGGTGGGGCATTGGTGCATTTGGACCAGTCTAAAGCTTTTGATAGGGTTGACCATCGATACCTAGCGACTGTACTTGCGCGGTTTGGCCTGGGCCTTGGCTTCCTCAGGTGGTTTATCGCTTTGTACCACAACATTGACTCGATAGTTCGGGTGAACGGTTTCCTTTCGAAGCCGTTCTGCATCAGACGCTCGGTTCGTCAAGGATTCCGCTTCACCACTTTTGTATGTGATGGCTCTCGAGCCATTACTGCAAAGGTTGAGTGGCATCCCGAGAGAACCAGGACTAGAGGAGTTTGTTACGGCTTTCGCGGATGATATCACTATCAGTGTAACCACAGTGGTACGCCTACGTGAAGTAGGTAAGACTATTGAGGCTTACGAGGAGGTAGCAGAGCAAAGATTAACCGGGAAAAGTCGGTCGGCTTGCAGCTCGGCACCTGGGTTGGCAAGTCGATGCCTCAGACAGTGTTGTTAGGCGCTGGACGGAGGGACCGTTAAGTTGCTGGGAGTCTGGTTTGGACCAGGCCTCCAGATAGAGAAGAACTGGACGGAGGTATTGAGCAGGGTGGCTGCAGTAGTCAAGACTTGGTCTTGGCGGTGGCTATCCCTGAAAGGGAGGGCGGAAGTGGCCAATGTGTTTATCGCATCGGTCATTACCTACCGCCTGACTGTCGTGCCCTGTCCGGATCCGTGGTTGATCAGGTTGGAGAGACAGCTCTTTCGCTTTTTGTGGAAGGGCAGGTCGCCACTTGTGAAACGCTCTGTCTGCTGTCAAAAGCCTTTAAATGGAGGTTTAGGGATGCCTTGGTTAATGATGCGCAGACATGCGTTGAGGTTGAGGCACCTCTGGATTCTCCTGGATAGTGAACGGTGTGGTCTCCGCTGGCCAGACAATGTTCCCTGAGTTCAAGAGTTTTTGCGAACAGGAAGCCTGGTGTTCTCGTAGACCGAGGTCGAGTGAGTGGCATAAAGAGTGCCGTAAGGCCCTCTTGCTGTTCCGGCGCTCGGGCAACGCCAGCGGTGGGGGTTCCACACGGATTTTATATAGTGGGTTGGTAGAGTCTGAATGCGACGATGGCCTGGGGGTCGACTCTAGGTCTCGGATTTATTCAACTGGACAGCTTGTTTCATCGTACATTCGGGTTGAGAACGTTGGACAACTTCCAAAAGTCCTTAACCTGGCAATGCTACAGAGGTGCCTTGCCCGTTTGGGATAAGCTCGCAAGACATGGTAAACGTCAGTCGCCGACCTGTCCAAGATGCGGTGGGGACAGGGAAACCGTCCCTCACGCTATTGTTCAGTGTCCGGAGATAACTGAAATGTGGGCTTATGCTGAACATCTGTTGTCCGGCGAAGGAAGAGTACGGCTGTCGACTGAGTCAATTATAAAAATTGACCCACCGGGAGTTCTAACGAACGAAGGTAAGAATTGTTTTCTCACGGTTGTAGCAATAGCAAAAGAGGCTGTATGAATACTACTAGGATAAAAGGAATTAAGACAGGCAACTTTATCTCTGGTGACAATTTACGATCCTTTTTTTCTTTTCATTTGAAAAGGAAACTGTGGCTGGAGAAGAGGTGTCTGTCAGAGTGTACGTTCCAAAAGAGATGGAAGTATGTTGCACGAGTGTTGTGCGTGCAAGGAACCGTGTGAATAGACGAGGAAAAAAAAAAAAAAGGAAAAATAAAAAGGTATCAGCGGTAGATCGGGGCTTGTGGGATCGGAGCGTAACTTGATCATCGCTTTATTTGTATTGTTTTTGTATTGTGTATTCCATTCGATTTTTATGTATTGTATTTTATTTTTGGTGTCACATTTATGTAAAATCATATCGATTCACTGATCCCATCAGTTGTACTGTCCATATCTATGTTTGGCCCCCGGTGGGCAATAAAGAAATTGGTATTTCGTCTGTCGTTACGTTGTGAGTTCAAATTCCGCCGAGGTCGACTTTGCCTTTCATCCTTTCGAGGTCGATTAAATAAGTACCAGTTATGCACTGGGGTCGATATAATCGACTTAATCCGTTTGTATGTCCTTGTTTGTCCCCTCTATGTTTGGCCCCTTGTGGGTAGTAAAGAAATAGGTATTTAATCTGTCTTTATGTTCTGAGTTCAAATTCCGCCGAGGTCGACTTTGCCTTTCATCCTTTCGAGGTCAATTAAATAAATACCAGTTATGCACTGGGGTCCATGTAATCGACTTAATCCGTTCGTCCACTCTATGTTTAGCCCCTTGTGGGTAGTAAAGAAATAGGTATTTAGTCTGTCTTTACGTTCTGAGTTCAAATTCCGCCGAGGTCGACTTTGCCTTTCATCCTTTCGGCGTCGATAAATTAAGTACCAGTTGCGTGCTGGGATCAAGCTAATCGACTCCCCCACCACTCCCCCAAAATTTCGGGCCTTGTGCTTAGAATAGAAAATATTATTTCTGCGTCTTATCACCGTTTCCCCTTCCTCTTCCTCTGTAACGCCAAATTGACACAATTTTATTTGACACAATTACCTACTTTCTACTTTAAAATTAACACTGTAAGAGTTACTTTTTCTCTGCAGTGAAAAATGGATCATCTCAACAAAGCAGATCTTTCTCTGTAGTGATAAATGGATCATCTCAACGCATTTTGTGTACGGAACGAATGGTAAATTGATTGACACCAAACTCGCTGCCCACAGCAGCGAATATTCCACCACAACGTTAACTGGCCATTCTCCGCGGCAACGCTATAGCTGTCGTTACCACGGGAGGCAGCTGGGATCTTTTCGGTTTGAATGGCAGTTTTTAACATAATTTCTAGGTAACTAAAAAATTTTAAACTTCGTATACTGGTTGAATGTGTTTATAAAACATCTTTTTCTCTTGGCTTTATTGAGAAAATTCTATAGTTTGTAAGATATTTGTTGTTTTTTTTTTTCTTCAATTTCTGCAATTTCAACCAATCAACGACGTCTATTGAGGTAAAAAAACAACATTCTGTGCCGTATGAATATGTCCCTCGTTTAAGAAACAGATTGGGTTTATTTACATTTGTGAAGAAAAAAAGATACCCTTCCCCCCACCCCTAACCCTAACTAACCTTAACTAACCCTAACCCTAAAACAGATTGAAATGCAATAGATCGATTCTAGGGTTTTAATTATGGGTGACAATTTCATATGACACCGCTAGAAAAAACTGCCGTTCAAACCGAAAAGATCCAAATGTTATAATTTAAAATGCTATCTATTGCAGAACTGGCTGTAGAAATAAACCTCAGAGTTGATCTGATGGTTTTGAAACATAAGGTGACAGGCGAAAGATATAACTTACTGTGCGGTTATAAACTGATATTGAACTAACGACGAATGCAAACATTTGAGTGTAAAGAGTAATGGCGTTATCTTTTTATTACATCTCAATTGCTACTCTTAGATGATAAAACTTACGCCTGCAGTAATCAGCCAATCAAAACAAGCGTAAGTAAGTTCATACATCCATTTACTGATGTAGTATGGTTTCGTTAACCAATCGTCGAAAAGATTTGTGGAGCGTTTGTAGCCATATTGTTAGTATGACGAGAGTTAACGTAGTTTGGTTATAGGGAAAAATGAGCCCCACCCTGCAACTAAAAACGGAGACAATGTTTGCTCAAAAAAAAAATCAGATAATGAAATATAGTGAGCTGGAGATTGATGTATGGAGATTGGGTAGAAGGAAGGAAGGGAGACAAAATAGAAATTAATTAAAATATTCACATACTCTTTTGTTTTAATGTATAACTTATATTTTCGAATAATCTATTTCTTTACTACCCACAAGGGGCTAAACACAGAGAGGACAAACAAGGACAGACAAACGGATTAAGTCGATTACATCGACTCCAGTGCGTAACTGGTACATAATTTATCGACCCCGAAAGGATGAAAAGCAAAGTCGACCTCGGCGCAATTTGAACACAGAAGGTAGCGGCAGACGAAATACGGCTACGCATTTCGCCCGGTGTGCTAACGTTTCTGCCAGCTCGCCGCCTATCAATCCCTGAGCATTTCTTGTGCCGATACATACATACATATACAAACATACATACACATATGTGTATATGTGTGTGTGTGTGTATGTATGTATGTATGTATGTATGTATGTATGTATGCATATATATATATATTATATATTATATATATATATATAATATATATATATATTATATATATATACTCTATACTCTTTTACTTGTTTCAGTTATTTGACTGTGGCCATGCTGGAGCACCGCCTATAGTCGAGCAAATCGACCCCATGACTTATTCTTTGTAAGTCTAGTACTTATTCTAACGGTCTCCTTTGCCGAACCGCCAAGTTACGGGAGTGCAACACACCAGCATCAGTTGTCAAGCGATGTTGTGGGGTCAAACACAGACACACAAACGTATACACACACATATATGTACATATATACGACGGGCTTCTTTCAGTTTCCGTCTACCAAATCCACTCACAAGGCTTTGGTCGGCCCGTGGCTATAGTAGAAGACACTTGCCCAAGGTGCCACGCAGTGGGAATGAACCCAGAACCATGTGGTTGGTAAGCAAGCTACTTACCAGACAGCCACTCCCGCGCCTATATATATATATGCGTGTGTGTGTGTGTGTGTGTATATATACCTGCTCACCTAGCCACGGGTGGCATCATTCGAAAGCAAAACCAATGCAAAGAACATTGTGGCCAGCGATGTGTAACCACATCCGATAGTCTGATCGATACTGCGATCATGTGATATTAATACCGAAAGATAATGTTCTATATCCAACTTAATATGGATGACGTGTTAGAACACCGAATACTGCGTTGTTAGCCTTCAGTGACCCTTTCTTACAAGCGCTTGATGCATAAAAAGACACACAGTAATCATAGCAGACGAGAATCGTTTGCCAAGGGCGCCGGAATTCCCTATCATGTGATTTCATTCTATTGGAAACCATCTATTATATATATATATATATATATATATATATATATATATATATATATATATATATATTACACACAGTGGCGGACTGGTCAGGTTGCCAGGTTGCCCGATGGCGAGTGGGTCCCTGCATCATCAGAATCCATATATGGGGACCCATGTTAGTATGTAAGGGGCCCATACCCTCACGATTTGAGAATTTTTTATTCACTCCTGGAAGAATGCATTAAGTATTTCAGCCTGGCCGTTCGTAGTCAGTTGAAAAGAATACTTTTAACAAAACAAAAACAAAAAATTATATGCTAGCTTTGTAGTTGCTGGTAGGCCTCCTTAGTCTCTTGGCAACCAATATTTTTAGACCCAGTCCGCCACTGTGTGTGTGTGTGTGTATAGAGAGAGAGTTATGACCGGGTCATAGAGTTACTCAGAGGTTTGCGTCCATAGAGCGCTTAGCTTTACATACGTCTTGTCTGATAGCCGGTGGCCTATAACCTCTCTTCAAAATAGAGGGAGAAAAGGCTATTAGGGTTTGACTAAGCGTCCATAAAGCTTTATGGACGCGAAACCCTACGAATGACCATAACTATGTTTCTCTAAATACCCTACTCTCTTTCGAATTTATGATTTTGTAAGCCTAGCACCTATTTTATCGATATCTTTTCCCGAACCGCTAAGTTGCATAATCAAACCAACACCAGTGGTAGGTGACAGACACACACACGAGTCTAAAATAGAAGACACATCTTCAAGATGCCACACTGTGGAACTGAACTAGGAACGATATGGTTGGAAAGTAACCTTCTTACCATATAACCATGCCTGCGCCTCTAAAGCCATACACACGCACAAACACATGTATATATGTATGCATAGATAGATAGATAGATAGATAGATAGATAGATAGATAGATAGATAGATAGATAGATAGATAGATAGATAGGTAGGTAGATAGGTAGGTAGGTAGATAGATAGATAGATAGATAGATAGATTGATAGATTGATAGATAGATAGATAGATAGATTGATAGATAGATAGATAGATAGATAGATAGATAGATAGATAGATAGATAGATAGATAGATAGATTGATAGATAGATAGATAGATAGATAGATAGATAGATAGATAGATAGATAGATAGATAGATAGATAGATAGATGTGTGAACATGTATATATATATATATATATATGTGTGTGTGTGTGTGTTTGTATACGACAGTTTTCTTTCAGTTTCCATCTACCAAATCCACTCACAAGGCTTTGGTCGAAACGAGGATATTGCAGAAGATATTTGCCCAAGGTCCCACGCAGTGGGACTGAACCCGGAACCATGTGACTCAGAAGCAAGCTTCTTTACCGCATAGCCAAACCTGCGCCAGAGAGAGAGAGAGGGAGAGAGAGAGAGAGAGAGAGAGAGAGATGCACACACACTCACACATTCACGAACACACACAAGCACACACACACACACACACACACACACACACACACACACATACACACACGTACACGTACACGCAAATAGATCGTCCCTTATTCTGCTTCCGTAATACGGCCAAGTGAAGATGTCTGGTCAGGTAACGTGAGACATAAAGAAACCTATTGATGTTTTTCTTTTAATGAGACAAAGACCTACCTCCCATATGCCGTTATGTTTGGTGAGGAACGAAATAACATATTCAATGGCTATATAATATTTATAGTGTCACCTATCATCCATAAGCAAGCCTGGTCGCCTCCCATTGCACCTGCTTCCTTGCTGAAGGTGTGTCTGCTTCTCGGTGGACATGTGTGTGTGTTTGGGTTTACCTGTCAGTTTAGTCGTGCTTTGACGAATCTCTGTGTACGTGTGTGTGTGTGTGTGTGTGTGTATGTGTGTGTGAGTGTGCGTGGTGTGTGTGAGTGTGTGTGTGTGTGTGAGTGTGTGTGTGTGCGCTGTATGTGTGTGTGCGCGCGCGTATGTGAGTGCGTGTGTATGTGAGTGCGTGCATGTGTGTGTGCGCTTCGCTGTGATCTTGTATGTTTCTGCGTTTGTGTGTATATGTGTGAGTGTGTGTGTGTGCTTGTGTGTGTATGTGTGTGCTTGTGTGTGCTTGTGTGTGTGTATGTGTGTGTGTGATTGTGTGTCTGTGTGATTGAGTGTCTGTGTATGTGTGCGTGTATGTGTGTGTGCGTCTGTGAGTGTGTATGCTTTTCTGTATGTGTGTGTTTCTGTATATGTATGTGTGCTTTTGGGTATATGTGCTTCAGTGCGGTGTGTGTTGGGTGTGTTGTGTATGTATGTTTGTATTATATCTATGTGTTGTTGTATATATGTATGTATGATGTATGTATGTATGTATGTATGTATGTATGTTGTATGTATGTATGTATGTATGTATGTATGTATGTATGTATGTATGTGTGTATGTATGTATGTATGTATGTGATGTATGTATGTATGTATGTATGTGTGTATGTATGTGTGATATGTATGTATGTATGTATGTATGTATGTATGTATGTATGTATGTATGTATGTATGTGTATGTATGTATGTAGGTATGTATGTATGTATGTATGTATGTATGTATGTGTGTTCTGTGAATTTACTAATGTTCCAATGTGGAAGCGCGCGCGAGTGTGTGTGTATTGGGCTGTTGAGTGTATATGTGTGTGCATGTTTATGTGTGTGTGTATATGTGTGTGAATATGCTTCTTAGTGTATTTAATGTTTGGGTGAATTTCTCCATCTACGCGTGTATACGTGCGAGTTTTTGCGTGCGTGCGATTATGTGTATGCATGTGCGCGCATATGTGTGCATATGTATACATGTATGTATATGTGTGTGTGTGTGTGTGTATATACATATGTATGTATGTACGTATGTATGTATGTATGTATGTATGTATGTATGTATGTATGCATGTACGTATGTATGTATGTATGTATGTATGTATGTATGTATGTATGTATGTATGTATGTATGTATATATACACATATATCACATATATATATATATATGTGTGTGTGTGCGTGCGTGGGTGTGTAACACACACGTGTATGTTTTATATATTGATATTTATATATATTATATATATTATATATATATATATATATATATTATATACGACAGGTTTCTTCAGTTTCCGTCTACCAAATCCACTCACAGGGCTTTGATTGGCCCGAGGCTATAGTAGAAGACACTGGCCCGAGGCTATAGTAGAAGACACTGGCCCAAGGTGCCATGCAGTGGCATTGAACCCAGAACCATGTGGTTGGGAAGTAAATATATATATATATATATCGACTAAAAACTTATCCAAAGCGGTGCCCCAGCATGACCGCATTCTAATGACTGAAACAAGTAAAAGAAGATATATACGTACACGCACTCACACACATGTACATATACATACATATTTATATATATATATATATATATTAATACATATGTGTATATATATATTTATACACGCAATGACAGACATACACACACAGGCACACTTATTTATGATTTTGAATCCCATTCATGTGTCAGAACATATGCTTGTCTCACCACCACCAACACCACCACCGCCACCACCGCCACCACCACCACCACCACCCAATCCATCACCACCATCGCCACCAGCCGCCTCACCTTTAGTCATTTCTCTATTGTCCTTTATATTAGCGTGTGTGTGTGTGTGTGTGTGTGTGTGTGTGTGTGTGCGTCTGTCTCTTCATGCGGGTACACGCGGCAATGTGTATATACCTGAGCGTGCAACAAGCGCTCGATCGCGCGTGCCGGGCAAGTGCGTGTATAATTGTGTATGTAACTTCATTCCATCCTGTTTTTTCATAAACACCAGCATCTGTACCCGCCATTTACGCACCGGATGGGCAAATATATACAGGCACCTTGTAGCAGGTACATATTTTCTTCTTTAATAACAATAAACATTTTTTTTTCTGAAATAACAATAATGATGAGGCGCAGGAGTGGCTGTGTGGTAAGTAGCTTGCTAACCAACCACATAGTTCCGGGTTCAGTCCCACTGCGTGGCATCTTGGGCAAGTGTCTTCTGCTATAGCCCCGGGCCGACCAATGCCTTGTGAGTGGATTTGGTAGTCGTATATATGTATATGTATATAAGTGTGTGTGTATGTGTTTTGTCCCCCCTAGAATTGCTTGACAACCGATGCTGGTGTGCTTACGTCCCCGTCACTTAGCGGTTCGGCAAAAGAGAACCGATAGAATAAGTACTGGGCTTACAAAGAATAAGTCCCGGGGTCGATTTGCTCGACTAAAGGCGGTGCTCCAGCATGGCCGCAGTCAAATGACTGAAACAAGTAAAAGAGTAAAAAGAGAGTAAAAAGATGATGATGATGGTGATGATGATAATAATAATAATAATAATAATAATAATTCTTTCTTTCGGAGGCATATTGGCCTCACATTTTGGCGAGTGGGGATTAGTCGATTACATCGACCCCAGTGTTTCACTGGTACTTAATTAATCGACTCCCAAACGATGAAAGTCTAAGTCGGTCTCGGCGGAATTTGAACTCAGAACGTAGCGACGGGCGAAATACCTATTTCTTTACTACCCAGAAGGGGCTAAACATAGAAGGGACAAACAAGGACAGACAAACGGATTAAGTCGATTATATCTACCCCAGTGCGTAACTGGTACTTATTTAATCGACCCCGAAAGAATGAAAGGCAAAGTCGACCTCGACGGAATTTGAACTCACAACGTAACGGCAGACGAAATACCTATTTTTTTACTATCCACAAAGGGCTAAACACAGAAGGGACAAACAAGGACAGACAAACGGATTAAGTCGATTATATCTACCCCAGTGCGTAACTGGTAATTATTTAATCAACCCCGAATGGATGAAAGGCAAAGTCGACCTCGGTGGAATTTGAACTCAGAACGTAACGGCAGACGAAATACCACTAAGCATTTCGTCCAGCGTGCAGTGTTATCATGTACATTGTTTTTTTTGTCTTGCTATAAAAAATAGACGACAGCAAATATTCTGCTCCATACCACAGATTTGCTTGTCAGTTGCTTGACCGTAACCATTTGAATATGTCCCTTTGTGGCTGACGATATGTGCGTCTCTGATCACGAGCAGAAGTAGTGGGGGAGCATCATAGCCATGTGTTGAGAGGGATTCTTTGGGGTTTGAATAATTCACCTCTGGAAACATGGGTGGTTCTTTCAACATCCTTAAACAACCCTTATTCAGGGACCTTTTGAGCGGAATGGGCTACTCAACCTGAAGAAAATTCTAACTGGGCCCCACCTGCAAGGTCATGTGCTGTTTATCTTGATATGAGATCACCATGTCGCGCACATATGGTTGTGATGTATGTGCCTGGTGTACCCTTATCAGACAGGTGGTCATGATGGGTATACTGGTCTTTGTATATTTTACCCCAGTGTCACTTTGATGGCATGCACTGCTCTCTCACTCAATAATAATAATAATAATGGTTTCAAATTTTGCCACAAGGACAGCCATTTTGGGCGGGTGGATGAGTCAATTATATCGACCAAGTGTTCAACTGGTACCTATTTTATCGACTCCGAAAGGATGAAAGGCAAAGTGATATTTTACCACAGGGGCATATGATGAGGATGACATTAAACTGTAAGGATACAATTTGGTGCTAGGGAGAACATAAAATAAGATGAGTGGGAAAAATAGGAATGGAATAAATGAAACGAAAAATATACATAACACACAATATATGTGAATATATGGACGACGCAGTTCTCCAGATACGGAAGGTATCCAGGGGTCAATTAAAGAACCCCACAGATCCAAGATCACCCGGACCAATCAGAGCATTATCTTCGGCCATTTTTGCCCCTAACCTATTTCTTTATTGCCTACAAGGGGCTAAACATAGAAGGGACAAACAAGGACAGACAAAGGGATTAAGTCGATTACATCGACCCCAGTGCGTAACTGGTACTTGGCGAGCTGGCAGAACCGTTAGCACGCCGGGCGAAATGCTTAGCGGTATTTTCATCTGCCGCTACATTCTGAGTTCAAATTCCGCCGAGGTCTACTTTGCCTTTCATCTTTTCGGGGTCGATTAAATAAGTACCAGTTACGCACTGGGGTCGATATAATCGACTTAATCCGTTTGTCTGTCCTTGTTTATCCTCTCTGTCTTTAGCCCCTTGTGGGTAGTAAAGAAATAGGTACTTAATTTATCGACCCCGAAAGGATAAAAGGCAAAGTCTACCTCGGCGGAATTTGAACTCAGAACGTAGCGGCAGACGAAATACTGCTAAACATTTCGCCCGGCGTACTAACGTTTCTGCCAGCTCGCCGCCTTTTCACCACAGTCACACTCATTTGGAAAAAAATTCCCTGGAAGAGAACACTTCTCTCTCCATTCTCACTTCCCTTTCCAAGTAGAATTTGAAGAAGTCGATTAGAGTTTGATAGAAAAGGAAGACGTCTGCCCTCAATACTTTCAGCTTTGTCCACCACATTCTGTTTCGTTGTAGCTATCAGAGAGAGTAAAACTGGCTGCTCAGTATTGTTAGGTTTTGGTTCAGTGGTGGGCTATCTTCCCGACCGAATCA
The DNA here is from genome assembly GCF_006345805.1 of Octopus sinensis. NCBI lineage: Eukaryota > Metazoa > Mollusca > Cephalopoda > Octopoda > Octopodidae > Octopus > Octopus sinensis. Next base: position 42,188,801 of record NC_043014.1, read on the forward strand.
GCTGCTGGTCGGATCCATCCCACATGTGACAACTGTTTCTACTTACACACATCGTCGTTCTGTGAGTGCGCTGGAGAATCTCGTTTAGCGGCGCTTCCGTGCCTGTAGAGGTTATCTCAACTAGAAGTGCCCCTTGATAGCACTACCAGGCCAGGGATTTCTGAAGTTATCCACAAGTAATCCATCAGAACAGACCAGCCAATTCGTCCTCGCCGAAGTCTAGAGTTTCCCCAAGGATGTCATCGATATTACATACTTGCGCTCTATATATTGTAAAGTGGAACATCTAAGTGGGACAAACAAGGACAGACAGATGGATTAAGTCGATTATATCGACCCCAGTGCGTAACTGGTACTTATTTAATCGACTCCGAAAGAATGAAAGGCAAAGTCGACCTCGGCGGAATTTGAACTCAGAACGTTACGGTAGACGAAATACCTCTAAGCATTTCGCCCGGCACGCTAACATTTCTTGTTTCTTTACTGCACACAGAGGGGGCAAACAAGAACAGACAGACGGATTAAGTCGATTACATAGACCCCAGTGCGTAACTGGTACTTATTTAATCAACTCCGAAAGAATGAAAGGCAAAGTCGACCTCGGTGGAATTTGAACTCAGAACATAGCGGCAGACGAAATACCTATTTTTTTACTGCCCACAAGGGGCTAAAGACAGAGAGGACAAACAAGGACAGATAAACGGATTAAGTCGATTACATCAACCCCCAGTGCGTAACTGGTACTTAATCTATCCACCCCGAAAGGATGAAAGGCAAAGTCGACCTCAGAGGAATTTGAACTCAGAACGTAACGGCAGACGAAATACGGCTACGCATTTCGCCCGGCCTGCTAACGATTCTCCCAGCTCGCCGTCCGTTTTGTTTTAGCTTTATTGCTTCTTCTCGTTATGTGGTCTTAATTGTTTTTCATACTAAACTCTTCATACTGGCACGGAGGGCGAAAGTTATAACCATTTAAATTCTTGCAACTGAGGTTATTTATCCCTTTAGCATTCAAACTGGTCATGCCTGGCCCAAATATTCTACCTGTTTTTTGTTGTTTTTTATATTCAAACGGACCTGATCCGATCTCTTACACCTACCCAACAATGTTATTCTAAAACAAAAATAAGTTATATCATCGAAATCTTTATGCTACAACATAATGTATGATTAATTCAAAACAAGGTGAATAAATAAGCATTACATTTGACGATGTAATCTGACTGCTAAAGGGTTGAGATTTTTAAAGAATTAAGCTTCAAGTCGATCGAGTGGGCCACTCCTTCTCAATTTTTTACGACCGATATCAAACAATTGAAAATACATATTACGTAAAAATTTATTTCCTTGTTTTTTGTTTTTTTTTTGTTTGTTTTGTTTTAATAGAAATTTCGATCTTATAAATGTTCAAAGGTTATTTCACTCGGTCGTTGGCGATTCGAACTCAGCACTTAGCGGTATGCAGTTACATACCGATTCTGCCACTCCACACACCCTTACATAAATAAATAAATAAATAAATTCTAGCATTGACATAAGGTCAGTAGCGTAATAGGGTGGTAAGTGGTAATGGGGGCGGCCCACCCCAGACAGAGTTTTTATGGTGGGGTGAGGTAGGGCGAGCACTTTTGGGGCTCTGTAGGGAGAATAGCGTGGCAGGGACTGCAAACTGAAGGGCTGCTCCGGACGGCACATACCCTAGGCCACAGAGTTTGCAAAAGGTCATACCCGATTACATGGACTCCAATAACCTGTGGGGGTTATTGGAGTCCTTGTTATCAACCACGGTACTTAAGGAGTGGGGTAACTTATCTTATCAGTCGCCCTATGTCCTATTGTGACGGCTGTTGTTCTTGTTTGTAATTGCTTAGCACTAGATCAGGTTTCATTGAAAAGACGTAACGACAAAAAGGCTTTGTACTGTGTATATAAGATAGCTTGTGGAGGCGCAATGGCCCAGTGGTTAGGGCAGTGGACTCGCGGTCGTAGGATCGCGGTTTCGATTCCCAGACCGGGCGTTGTGAGTGTTTATTGAGCGAAAACACCTAAAAAGCTCCACGAGGCTCCGGCAGGGGATGGTGGTGATCCCTGCTGTACTCTTTCACCACAACTTTCTCTCACTCTTACTTCCTGTTTCTGTTGTACCTTGTATTTCAAAGGGCCGGCCTTGTCACTCTCTGTGTCACGCTGAATATCCCCGAGAACTACGTTAAGGGTACACGTGTCTGTGGAGTGCTGTTCCGTTGATCGGATCAACCGGAACCCTCGTCGTCGTAACCGACGGAGTGCTTCCATACGATAGCTAAGGGTGTTCGGTTTGCGATGGTTTGGACATGGGTTTGCTTCCATAGCTGTATCGCTTAGTAAAACTTCTCTTTAGTGTTGCTTCGGTACTCTTACACTCATTCGAAAAATGAATACTAAGAGCCCCTGGGATTAACCATGCTGCTGAGGAATATACCATTCAGCCTAAACGACAGTATTTCGTCTGCAACTACGTTCTGAGTTCAAATTCCGCCGAGGTCTACTTTGCCTTTTATCCTTTCATGGTCGATAAATTAGGTACCAGTTACGCACTGGGGTCGATGTAATCGACTTAATCCGTTTGTCTGTCCTTGTTTGTCCTCTCTGTGTTTAGCCCCTTGTGGGTAGTAAAGAAATAGGTTAAACTTCGGCCTCAAGAGTCTGTAAGTGCAGACAGATATAGTTATAATCTTCCGTCTTTAAGACACGGTGTATCAATGACTACGTAAGCCAATGTGCTCTTTCATTTATCTTAAAAACACTGTGG
>NC_043014.1:42191694-42201694 GCF_006345805.1 Octopus sinensis
GTCGAGCAAATCGATCCAGGACTTATTCTTTGTAAGCCTAGTACTTATTCTATTGGTCTCTTTTACTGAACCGCTAAGTTACGGGAACATAAACACACCACCACCTGGGAGACAAACATATACACACACATACATATATATGTATATATATATGCATATAAAGATGGGCTTCTTTCAGTTTCCATCTACCAAATCCACTCACAAGGCTTTGGTCGGCCTGAGGCTATAGTAGAAGACACTTGCCCAAGGTGACATGCAGTGCGACTGAACCCGGAACCATGTGGCTGATAAACAAGCTACTTACCATACCACCACTCCTATGTATAGTTTATATTCTTATAAAAGAAGAAAAAGAAAAAGGAGATTAGGAAGTTAATTATTATTTATTATTAACAGCAAATTAATCATCAGCCCTTACAGCTGTTTCGATTGATACTCAATAAATATTAATTAGATATTAAATTTATATAACCTGAGCATAATATCTTCAGAGTGGCACCTTGGGCAAGTGTCTTCTACTATAGCCTCAGACCAACCAAAGCCTTGTGAGTGGATTTGGTAGACCGAAACTGAAAGAAGCCCGTTGTATATATGTATATATATATATATATATGCGTGTGTGTGTTTGCCCCCCTAGCATTGCTTGACAACCGATGCTGGTGTATTTATGTCCCCGTTACTTAGTGGTTCAGCAAAAGAGAACCAATAGAATAAGTACTAGGCTTACAAAGAATAAGTCCCGGGGTCGAGTTGCTCGATTAAAGGCAGTGCTCCAGCATGGCCACAGTCAAATGACTGAAACAAGTAAGAGAGAAAGAGAAAGAGAAAGAGAGGGGAAAATATATGGATGTTTTATATATGGTCATGGATTCATTATAGTAGACTGAACGAATAGATTTGTTCTGTTTTGGTTCATAAGAAATATAAGGAAGAGGAGAAGAAGAGGTAAAGAAGGCGCATGGCTCAGTGGTTTGAGTGTCAGGCTCACAATCATGGGGTAGTGAGTTCCATTCCTGGATCAGGCTGTGTGTTGTGTTCTTGAGCAAGACACTTCATTTCATGTTGCTCCATTTCACTCATCTGTAGAAATGAGTCATGACTTTACTGGTGCCAAGCTGTATCAGCCTTTGCCTTTCCCTTGGGTAACATCGTTGGCATGGGGAAGTTGTTTGTGGGGACAAACACACACACATGTATATATACATATATACGACGGGCTTCTTTCAGTTTCTGTCTACCAAATCCACTTACAAGGCTTTGGTCAGTCTGAGGCTATAGTAGAAGACACTTGCCCAAGGTGGTATGCAATGGGACTGAACCTGGAACCATGTGCTTCATAAGCAAGCTACTTACCACACAGCTACTCCTAGGCCTACATTATATATATATACATATACTGCATGGCATCTTGGGCAAGTGTCTTCTACTATAGCCTCGGGCTGACCAAAGCCTTGAGAGTGGAATTGGTAGACGGAAACTGAAAGAAGCCTGTTATATATATGTATATATATGTGTATGTGTGTGTGTCTGTGTTTGTCCCCCTAGCATTGTTTGACAACCGATGCTGGTGTGTTTATGTCCTCCGTAACTTAGCGGTTCGGCAAAAGAGACCGATAGAATAAGTACTAGGCATACAAAGAATAAGTCCCGGGGTCGATTTGCTCGACTAAAGGCGGTGCTCCAGCATGGCCGCAGTCAAATGACTGAAACAATTAAAAGAGTAAAAGATATATATATATATATACACAAACACATACACACAAAGGTCCTTCTTCATTTTCCTTCAAGTTATTAAAGAATATATGTTAAAAGTATGTTTTAAAAAACCTGTTCAATTTCTGATTATGACATTTCCCTCAACTTTCGTCTTATTACTGCAGTCATTTCCAGTGAAATACATGCCTAGACAGGCAAGGCAGGTATTTAAAATATAAACTAATGTTTCACAGTGAACAGAACACTTGAGAAGTTTTAGCGATAAGAGGTGATATGATAGGAGGAGATTGTAAGTTATAAAGATAACTGAATTTAATCTTGATAGTTATTTTTATGTTTATCTGTCTAGAAAACATAGCAACTTCTACATCCATAGTTTATAAATATATGCATATATATATATATATATGTGTGTGTGTGTGTGTGTGTGTGTGCGTGTGTGTGTATATATATATATGTGTGTGTGTACATATATATATATCACCGGGATTACCAGGACCAACTAGGCTATCTGATGTTGCTACACATCGCTGGTCACGATGCGCTTCGCATTGTTTTAGCCTTCAAATGATGCCACCCCACTGGATAAGTGAGCTGGCCAACAGAAGAAAGAGTGACCAGCGATGTGTGGCAACATCTGATAGCCTGGTTGGTCACATGATCACGTGATATATATATATATATAAGGTGGCGAGCTGGCAGAAACGTTAGCATGCCGGGCGAAATGCTTAGCTGTATTTCGTCTGCTGCTACGTTCTGAGTTCAAATTCTGCCGAGGTCGACTTTACCTTTCATCCTTTCGGGGTCGATAAATAAAGTACCAGTTACGCACTGGGATCGATGTAATCGACTTAATCTGTTTGTCTGTCCTTGTTTGTCCCCTCTATGTTTAGCCCCTTGTGGGCAGTAAAGAATATATATATGTATGTGTGTGTGTGTGTTTGTGTGTGTGTGTGTGTGTGTATTCTTATAAATATTTAGCAGTAGCAACAGAGTAACTCAAGGACCAATATATATGTATGTCAGAGAATCCTACTTTCAAAGACATTAGAATTTTGTACTTCTTTGACATTATTAAAAGTCTCAAAACTTCTGGAATGCACCAAGCATTGCCCATAACAGACTGTCTCCACTACCCCACCTCTAAAAAAGCTGCTGACTCACCACCACCACCACTGAATAAACATGTATGTTTGATGTTTATGGCTAGTAAAAAAAATATTTCAGAATTTAAATCTTTATTTTAACGGTGATCTTGATCTTCTGACGAGGCTTTGTTTCTTTTCAATGCCGAGAAAGAGAAAAGGTGGAAGGCAAGAGAGGTTGAGGAAATTTCAAAATTTCAGGTCAGTGCCACACAGAAATGTCAGAAAGACTAAGGTCATGGACGGGGGGGGGGAATTGGAGGTAGGGGACGGGGTCAAAGATTTAGGTGTACTGGGAGAGTAGGAATGATCACAGGTAGTTTGATTAGTCTAGGCCTGACCTCGCTTACGTCACTTACAGGAATGCCATGTAATATGAAACTCTGAGAAAATATAATAAAAAAAAAAATAAACATATTCTTTAATTCAATTGGTTTTGTTGCATTATACTCTTTCCTCTTTTACTCTTTTACTTCTTTCAGTCATTTGACTGTGGCCATGCTGGAGCACCGCCTTTAGTCAAGCACATCAACCCCCAGGACTTATTCTTTGTAAGCCTAGTACTTATTCTATCGGTTTCTTTAGCCGAACCGCTAAGTTACAGGGGACGTAAGCACACCAGCATCGGTTGTCAAGCAATGCTAGGGGGACAAACACAGACACACAAACCTATACACACACACATACATATATACATATACATTTATACAACGGGTTTCTTTCAGTTTCTGTCTACCAAATCCACTCACAAGGCTTTGTTCTTATTCGGCCTGAGGTTATAGCAGAGAGACACTTGCCCAAGGTGCCACGCAGTGGGACTGAACCTGGAACCATGTACTAGGCTTACAGAGAATAAGTCCTGGGGTCGATTTGCTCGACTAAAGGCAGTGCTCCAGCATGGCCGCAGTAAAATGACTGAAACAAGTAAAAGAGTAAAAGAGTAAGCGTTTTGCCTGGCATGCGAACAATTCTGCCAGCTCACTCTTTTTATCAACCCCACAAAAGGATGAATGGCAAAGTCAGCCTTGCAGAATTTGAACTCAGAATGTAAAGATGGACAGAATGCCGCTATGGATTTTCCCCAACATCATCATCATCATCATCATCATCGTTTAATGTCCGTTTTCCGCTGCTAGCACGGGTTGGACGGTTTGACCGGGGTCTGAGAAGCCAGGGGCTGCACCAGGCTCCAGTCTGATCTGGCAGTGTTTCTAGAGCTGGATGCCCTTCCTAACGCCAACCACTCCGCGAGTGTTGTGGGTGCTTTTTACATGCCATCGGCACAGGTGCCAGGGGAGTCTGGCATCGGCCACGATCAGTTGGTGCTTTTAACATGCCATCGGCATGGAAGCCAGTCAAGGCGGCGCTGGCATCGGCCGCATTCGGTTGGTGCTTTTTATGTGTCACTGGCACAGAAGCCAGTCGAGGCGGCTCTGGCAACGTGTTAACAATTCTACCAGTTCGCCACCTTATACCTCTTATGTGTAATGCTTTGGTAGGATTCGAGGAAGATTTCACTGGCATTGTTTCTACCAGGTCGAACAACCATGTAGAGGTTCCTTGGGGAACAGTGAAAGTTCAATTTGATTGCAGATTAAATCTTATCAAATTTATCAAATGCTGGAAAACATTTCATGGCAACCCAAACTGTAATAACCATTATGACATTTCAACTGACAATAATAATGTTAATAACAGTTTCTTTCATTGATTGATGGTTTATTAATTTGAAGGTAAGTAGTGCAAAAGGTGAGGAGGGGGTGAGAGGTAGAGTTGACCAGATTGACCCCTGGTGCTGGTACCTATCTTATCGACCTTGCAGGGACAAATGACAAAAGTCAACCCCAGCGGGATTTGAAGGGAGAATTAGGAGAAAGGGCACTTAATATTGGTAGAGACAGTCTGGTATTTTATCAATGTCTGTTACTTCACAATTTAATTATGACAATATAGGGAAAAGTTAATAACTTGGTTGGGGTGTGCCTTGTAAACTGGAAGAGGCAGTAAAGGTCAAAAGCAAATCACACATGCACGTGCATGGGCATACACACACACACGCGTGCGCGCACGCACACACCACACACACACACACACACACACACACCACACCACACACACACACACACACACACACCACACACACACAACACACACACACACACAGCACACACACACACACATACACACACACAACACACACCACACACGCACACACACACACACCACACACCACAAACCAACACACAACACACACACACACACGCGCGCACACACACACACACACACACGCACACACACACACACACACACACGCACACACGCACACACACACACACACACACACACACACACACACACACACACACACACACATGCGAGACAACCAGTTGCTCAATCAGTTAGAAATATATACATACATATATACATACATACATATAAAGGCAGTGAGCTGGCAGAAGCGTTAGCATGCCGGCCAAAATGCTTCGTGGCATTTTGTTGGCCTTTAATGTTGAGTTCAAATTCTACTGAGGTTCGACTTTGCCTTTTATCCTTTCAGGGTCGATGAAATAAGTACCAGTTATGCACTGGGGTTGATGTAACCGACTTAACCCCACCCTTGAAATTGCTGGCCTTGTGTCATAATTTGAAACCAATATATATACATACATATATACATAGGTATAACATACACATTAATGTATATATATGTATAGGTATTTGTATATATATATATATATATAATATATATATATATAACTATATATATTATATAATATATATATATATATATATCTATATATATAGGGGGAGAATTCACGAAAAAAAACAAAATGTGAAGACAGGTGGTGTAGAAAACAAACAGATGTTTAATGCTTGGGAATAGAAAAAGTCTTTTACGTTTCGAGCTTACGCTCTTCCACAGAAAGGGACACAGAAAAAACAAGGAGAGAAAAAAAATGTATAGTGGCTACCGGTCTATCATGGCGTATGCATATAGATATATATATATATATATATACATGCAAATATCTACAGACGTGCAAATGCACCATGACCTGACTTTTTGTCCGATGTCACTTTGTCCAATGTCACTTTGTCCAATATTTTTGGTCTGATGTCTTTTTGTCTGATGAATTTTTTTGTCCAATGACATTTTGTCCAATTCTAAATAAACTCTTTAGAAAACAAGGTGAACATCAAAATCAAATAGTCGTCGAGGATCTAATAGATAGGATTTGTCGTTGGACAAAATAATCAAACAAAAAGACGTTGGACCAAAAGATGATGGACGGAAAGATGTTTGACGAAGTGACGTCAGATGAAAAGACGTAGCACCTAAATGCACGTACATTATGTTAAGTCTAAACTGTGTTATATAACTTATAGCAGTTTAGCTAGAGCATGTTCAGCCTGAGATGGCCCTTAAATTTACAGACTGTCCTCCACCTGGGCCCCAAAACCTTTACAGACTTAAACAACAGATCCAAATGTGCTACCATCCTAAAAGTGTCACCCAGGGCATCATGCCCCATAACCTTGTCTTCACCACATTGCCCCCATTGTTCCCCCACCCCCACTGGCTCTCACCTTACCCCTACAGTTATGCTACTGATGACTTTTACATTCAAGTTCTGGCCCTTAAATTTACAGACTGTCCTCCACCTGGGCCCCAAAACCTTTACAGACTTAAACAACAGATCCAAATGTGCTACCATCCTAAAAATGTCACCCAGGGCATCATGCCCCATAACCTTGCCCTCACTCTATCGCCCCTATTGTTCCCCCACCCCCATCGTTCCCAACCCCCACTGGTTCTCACCTTACCCCTACAGTTATGCTGCTGATGACTTTTACATTCAAGTTCTGGTACTTAAAACAGTCGTCGTGAGGGGTTTCTGTCGAAACACGAATGCTTTTAAAACAGACAGTTTTGCACCAAGGGACCAGAAGCCACTTCAGGAAGGATTAATATCCAAGGGGCTACGCAGTAATAGGTATGACAATGCATATGCAACCGTTCCATGAGAATGTCAGATAGTATTCAGCTGTATGTTTGTGACAAATTCTGGAGAAGAAACTTCCTTTCTTTCTTATATATTCTTATCATGTAAGGATACCATTCAATGCTTGTGTGTCAGTTACCACTTTACAGCATACACTGGGTGCATGTACTGAGTGCCACAGGCACTTGTGTGGTTGCCATGAAGCTTACAAGGGTACAGACCCTGAGAGAAGTGACTTTATGCTAAGAGATGAGGAGTGGGATTAAAGTATGAGAGACAAGTCCAGGGCAGAACAGATTTCTTGCTATATAGTGGGGGCTGCAAGGCTACTCACATTTTAGAAAATATGTACATATGTACATATAGGTGCAAGAGTGGCTGTGTGGTAAGTAGCTTCCTTACCAACCACATGGTTCCGGGTTCAGTCCCACTGCGTGGCACCTTGGGCAAGTGTCTTCTGCTGTAGCCTCGGGCCGACCATAGGCGCAGGAGTGGCTGTGTGGTAAGTAGCTTGCTTACCAACCACATGGTTCCGGGTTCAGTCCCACTGCGTGACACCTTGGGCAAGTGTCTTCTGCTATAGCCTTGGGCCAACCATAGGCGCAGGAGTGGCTGTGTGGTAAGTAGCTTGCTTACCAACCACATGGTTCCGGGTTCAGTCCCACTGCGTGGCACCTTGGGCAAGTGTCTTGTGCTATAGCCTTGGGCCAACCATAGGCGCAGGAGTGGCTGTGTGGTAAGTAGCTTGCTTACCAACCACATGGTTTCAGGTTCAGTCCCACTGTGTGGCATCTTGGGCAAGTGTCTTGTGCTATAGCCTCGGGCTGACCATAGGCGCAGGAGTGGCTGTGTGGTAAGTAGCTTGCTTATCAACCACATGGTTCCGGGTCCAGGGGTCGATTCGCTCGACTAAAGGCAGTGCTCCAGCATGGCTACAATCAAATGACTGAAACAAGTAAAAGAGTGTGTGTGTGTGTTTGTGTGTGTGTGAGTGTGTGTGTGTGAGTGTGTGTGTGTGAGTGTGTGTTTGTGTGTGTGAGTGTGTGTGTGTGTGTGAGTGTGTGTGTGTGTGTTTGTGTGTGTATGTGTGTATGTGTGTGTGTGTGTGTATACAAGGGGGAGTACTGAAAAGTTCCTGGTTTTAAGAGTATCGTGAAAGGCCTGGCTGGAGGCCCAACCTTTTGAGTTCTTTTACAGGGTTTAGAAAAAGCTGAAGGACCATTGCAATAAGTGTGTGAATCTGAGAAGGGGATAGGTTGAATAAAATCATAATTAAATGATCCTCTTTTACCCAAAGCCAGGATCTTATATATACATATACAACCAAACTTACACACACACTCTTTTACTTGTTTCAGTCATTTCATTGTGGCCAAGCTGGAGCACTGCCTTTAGTCTAGCAAATCAACCCCGGGACTTATTCTTTGTAAGCCTAGTACTTATTTCATCGGCCTCTTTTGCCGAACTGCTAAGTTACAGGGACATAAACACACTAGCATCGGTCGTCAAGCAATGTTGGGGGGACAAACACAGACACACACACATACATCATCATCATCATTTAACGTCCGCTTTCCATGCTAGCATGGGTTGGACGGTTCAACTGGGGTCTGGGGAGCCCGAAGGCTGCACCAGGCCGTCAGATCTGGCAGTGTTTCTACAGCTGGATGCCCTTCTAACGCCAACCACTTGAGAGTGTAGTGGGTGATTTTAGTGCCCGACACAGGTGCCAGACGAGGCTGGCGAACAGCCACGCTCGGATGGTGTTTTTTATGTGCCACCGACACAGGTGCCAGACGAAGCTGGCGAATGGCCACTTTCGGATTGTTTTCTTGGCACACGGCACGCAAAAGAATACAAATTCCATTGAATGTTCATTCTATTTTGATTTTGGTTTGATTTGGTTTTGATTTTGGATAAATATATATATATATATATATATATATATATCTATATATATATATATATCTATGATGATGATGATATATATATATATATTTATAGTATGTGTGTGTATATGTTGTGTGTCTGTGTTTGTCCCGCCATGAAAGAAGCCCATCGTATGTATATATATATATATATATGATGCGCTTCTTTCAGTTTCTGACTACCAAATCCACTTGCAAGGCTTTGGTCGTCCCGAGGTTATAGTAGAATACACTTGCCTAAGGTGCCACGCAGTGGGACTGAACCCAGAACCATGTAGTTCGTAAGCAAGCTACTTACCACACAGCCACTCCTACGCCTACATACAAACTTTTTGTTTGTATATATAATTTTGCTCATATATAATTTGTGTGTATAATTTTGCTTTTGGTCCATCTTTTACAGTATCTCAACTTAAAAAGAAGAAGCAAATCAACAAGGAAGCTGAATACCCTGTTGCATATGGACGCTGGATGAAACCCAAATGCCTGGTGTATGCAAAGTTTGACTTTCTGTGCATCGACGCAACAGTGTTTTCCACCAAACATCCAGACAGAGCTGAAGAACTTGGTAAGTTAATTAGAACAGCTCACTTTGGCTTAGTACATAAGTATGGATGTGTGTTCGTATGTGTGTGTGTGTGTGTATATATACACACACACACACATCCCACAGTGTTGTTCCAGCATGACTGTACCTACAGGGCTGAAATGAATAAAAAAATATGCATTTATATATATATATATATATACTAGCAGTATCGCCCGGCGTTGCTCGGGTTTGTAAGGGAAATAACTATATAAGCATTTTTAGAGAGTTACTTCCCTTATAAATTCGGGCTTTCTTAGCCATTTTTGTTTTGGTGTCTTCAAGCCATGAAGTCGTTGTTCTAAAAGAACGCTGGTTTCCTTCACAACGCATTACGACGTTGATTTCTTTACACTCCTTCCCCACAGCTTCACGAGGGAGGGAAGGGGGAGAAGTAACAGGTGCAGCTGGTGAGCGTGTGGACGCCAACTCCGCCGCCATCGACATACGATGCATTTTATGCATTAAAATGGAATAAAAAATTATGTTATTAAAATTTTTAAAATCGTTAGACTCATCGTTGACGCGCGCTAATAGTCAGACGGGCTTCGACGCATGAATGATCACGACTATAAGATACCCGAATTTGGTTAAACTGCACCGCAAAATGTGGGGAGTTAG
>NC_043014.1:42209194-42221694 GCF_006345805.1 Octopus sinensis
AGAAGACACTTGCCCAAGGTGCCACGCAGTGGGACTGAACCCGGAACCATGTGGTTGGTAAGCAAGCTACTTACCACACAGCCACTCCTAATAATCTTGTATTAATATATATTGTCGAAATCTACGTTCTAAGTTGAAATTCCGCCGAGGTGGACTTTGCCTTTCATCCTTTCAGGGTCGATATATTAACTGCCAGTTGCGTATTGAGGTCAATCTAATCGACTGGCCCCTCCGCTAAAAATTTAAACACACACACACACACACGTTGAGAAAAAAAATGTCTGATCCAAGGGAAACAACTTTGTTAAGGGTTATTTCCCTTAGAATAAATAGTAATTAATTAAGATTTACATTGTTATTAATAAGACATGGAGTTAATTCACAATTTCCCTTTACAAATTTATGAATGAAACCCAAGTAATTTTAGAGCTATTATTTCATATTTGGTCGTACTAGGAGAGATACGGTAAGATTTTCGTTCAACGAACAAAGTTTTTAAATTAGAAATCAAGCGAAACTGTGATCTATTAAGAGAATAAAAACTTAATTAAATTAATACAAAATTATGGAAGGTGTTGAGCCGGCAGAATCGTTTGTACGCCGGACGAAATGCCTTGCGGTATTTTGTCTGTCGATACGTTCTGAGTTCAAATTCCGCCGAAGTCGACTTTGCCTTTCATCCTTTCGGGGTCGATTTATTAAGTACCAGTTACGCACTGCAGTCGATGTAATCGACTTAATCCGTTTGTCTGTCCTTGTTTGTCCTCTCTGTGTTTAGCCCCTTGTGGGTAGTAAAGAAAGAGGTATTTCGTCTGCCGCTACGTTCTGAGTTCAAATTCCGTCGAAGTCGACTTTGCCGGGGCACCACATTGAAGGGCTTTTAGTAGAACTGTTCAATAGCAGAGCTTATTTTTATAAGTCTGATGCTTGTTCTATCAGTCTCAATGCTGAACTGCTATGTTATTGGGATGTAAACAAACCAACATCAGTAGTCAAACTGAGGAAAGGACAAACACACATACAATCGCACGCACACACAGACACGTGCGCTCACACACACAGTTCTTTCACAAAATCAGTTGCAATATAATGTCATCTATAAAGAGGCGAGCTGGCAGAAACGTTAACGCATCAGGCGAAATGCTTAGCAACTTGTCTTTACCTTTCTGAGTTCAAATTCTGCCGAAGTCAACTTTGCCTTTCATCCTTTTTGGATCAATAAATTAAGTACCAGCTACGCACTGACGTCGGTGTAATCGACTTAATCCATTTGTCTGTCCTTGTTTGTCTCCTCTATGTTTAGCCCACTGTGGGCAATAAAGAAATAAATATTTAAGGTGGCGAGCTGGCAGAAATGTTAGCACACGAGGCAAAATGCTTATCAGTATTTCGTCTGCCATTACGTTCTGAGTTCAAATTCCGCCAAGGTTGACTTTGCCTTTCATCCCTTTGGGGTTGATAAATTAAGTACCAGTTACTCACTGGGGCCGATGTATTCGACTTAATCCCTTTGTCTGTCCTTGTTTGTCCCCTCTATGTTTAGCCCCTTGTAGGCAATAAAGAAATAAGAAACGTTAGTACACCAGGTGAAATGCTTAGCGGTATTTCGTCTGTCTTTACATTCTGAGTTCAAATTCCACCGAAATTTGCCTTTCATCCTTTCAAGGTCGATAGATTACGTATCAGTTGCGTACTGGGTCGATCTAATTAACTGGCCCCATCCCCCAAAATTTTGGGCCTTGTGCCTAGAGTAGAAAAGAATATAATGTCTTTTATGAATTTCTCTTCCCTAGAATTTATGGTTGATTCTGGCAGCGATGTGGTGACGTTGAGGAAAGACATTGTTGAAAAGCTCGACTTGAAAGAACTGGGACACGTTCGCAGCAAAGGAGTCCATGTATCAATGCACAAAACCCTTTATGAAGCCAAGCTTAAACTCGGATCAGTTGAACTTAAAATTGAGGTAAGATATTTCAGGCCTTTTTAGTTACATCATCATCATCGTCGTCGTCGTTTAACGTCCGTTTTCTATGCTAGCATGAGTTGGACGGTTCGACTGGGGTCTGGGAAGCCAGGAGGCTGCACCAGGCCCAGTCTGATCTGGCAGTGTTTCTACAGCTGGATGCCCTTCCTAACGCCAACCACTCCGTGAGTGTAGTGGGTGCTTTTTACGTGCCACCGGCACAGGTGCCAGGCGAGGCTGGCAATGGTCACGATCTGTTGGTGCTTTTTACGTGCCACCGGCACGGGGGCCAGGCGTGGCTGGCAACAGCCACGATCGGTTGGTGCTTCTTACGTGCCACCGGCACGGGGGCCAGGCGTGGCTGGCAACGGCCACGATCGGTTGGTGCATTTTACGTGCCACCGGCACGGAGACCGGTAGGGGCGGTGCTGGCAACGGCCACGATTGGATGGTGCTTTTTATGTGCCACCGGCACTGGTATCACAACTACAATTTCCATTGATGTTTGAGCGATTTCGAATGAGCGATTACGAATGGGCAAAACTTCAAATAAGATGCCATTTTAGATATTCGTTTATTCTTTTACTTGTTTCAGTCACTTCACTGCGACCATGCTGGAGCACCGCCTTTTTAGTCAAAGAAATCGACCCCTGGACTTATTCTCCTTTAGGCTGTTACTTTTTCTATTGGTTTCTTTTGCAGAATCGCAAAGATAGTATAAAAAATAGTCATACTTTGTTGACAGTATATAAATAATACTTACTTAATATTTACGACTAATAATACGTTAATTAGCTGGCCTTCCATTGGTTATGATGACGAGGGTTCCAGTTGATCCGATCAGCAGAACAGTCTGCATGTGAAATTAACATGTATGTGGCTGAGCACTCCACAGACACATGTATCCTTAATCTAGTTTGCAGAGACAGTCAACGTGACACACAGTGTGACAAGGCAGGCTCTTTTGAAATACAGGTACAACTCATTTTCCAGTGGACTGGAAAAATGTGAAATAAAATGTTTCGCTTAAGGATACAGCGCATTGGCAGGAATTGAACTTACAACCTTATGATCATGAGCTGAATACCCTAACAACTAAGCCACGCGTCTTCACTACGCTATGCTAATATTAATATTAATATAAGGTGGCGAGCTGGCAGAATTGTTAGCATGCTGGGCAAAATGTTTAGTGGTATTTTGTCTGCCGTTACGTTCTGAGTTCAAATTCCGCCGCGGTCAACTTTGCCTGTCATCCTTTCGGGGTCGATTAAATATGTACCAGTTACGCACTGGACCCCGAATGGATGAAAGGCAAAGTCGACCTCAGCGGAATTTGAACTCAGAACATAACGGCAGACGAAATACCTATTTCTTTACTACTCACAAGGGGCTAAACACAGAGAGGACAAACAAGGAGAGACAAACGGATTAAGTCGATTATATCGATTCCAGTTAGTAACTGGTTCTTAATTTATCGACCCCGAAAGGATGAAAGGCGAAGTCGTTCTCGGCGGAATTTGAACTCATAACGTAACGGCAGACGAAATACGACTTAGCTAACGTTTCTGCCAGCTCGCCACCTTATGCCTGAGTATATAATGCTATGGTAATTTGAATGCATTGAGCTGAAAAACAAACATCAAGGGGGAAAAAAACGATCTGTTTCTTTTCCATGATATATTGCGTATTCAAATACATGATAGCTATATCTCATATCGGTCATTTATTAAACACATGTTTAACTAAATTAATATGCTGCCTCTGTATCTGATTATTTATATTAAATAATGTATTTACAGTAAACGCTAAACAATTCATATATGTATAATGAAATATCTCGCAATTTATTACCTATTAAAAATAATATAATATAATAAAGGTGATGCGGAAACGAATTCAATAATATATTTCCATATGTTTATATATGAATAAAAAAACAATGAATTATTTCGGGTCAATAAAGTGTCTGCAGTGATCAGAGTGAAGGGAGGTAACTTGCAATATAGCGCTCTTTTCTAGGTTTTGGCGCAGTGGATGGGCGGGTCGTTTCATGGTTATTATTGTTGTATGTGTAGCCCCCAGGACAGCCCCGATTCAGCTTGCCTATGATCAAGACATTCCAGCCATGACCACCCCATTTTGTTGTCTATCTAGCACCAGACTGAAAGAAACAGCCAAACTATATGTTGTGTGTGTTTAAGTGTATATTCTTTCTTTCTTTCTTTTCTTTTGCTTGTTTCAGTCAGTTGACTGCGGCCATGCTGGAGCACCGCCTTTAGTCGAGCAAATCGACCCCGGGACTTATTCTTTGTAAGCCCAGTACTTTTTCTATCGGTCTCTTTTGCCGAACCACTAAGTTATGGGGACGTAAACACACCAGCATCGGTTGTCAAGCAATGCTAGGGAGACAAACACAGACACACAAACATACACACACATACATATATATATATATACATATATACGACAGGCTTTTTTCACTTTCCGTCTACCAAATCCACTCACAAGGCACTGGTCGGCCCGGGGCTATAGTAGAAGACACTTGCCCAAGATGCCCCGCAGTGGGACTGAACTCGGAACCATGTGGTTGGTTAGCAAGCTACTTACCACACAGCCATTCCTGCACCTATAATATTGATTTCACATTTTGGCATTAGGCCAGCAATTTCGAGCCCCAGGGAATGGGTATGGGGTGGGTAAGTCGATTATATTGACCCCAGTGCTCAGCTGGTACTTACTTGCTACCTCAACCCCGAAAGGGACGAAAGACAAAGTCGACCTCAGCAGAATTAGAACCCAGAACATAAAAAAAAACGGACAACATCTCACTCAACATTTTTGTCCAACATGCTTACGACTCTGCCAGCTTGCAGCCTTAAGTGTGTATATAATATTCATGTTGACTTATACAGCCATCAATCCTTTTTCTCTTCCGACTATTATTGGGAAGGACATGGGGTGGAGGTAGGGGAAATACCTCGGGCATCTTCTTCACAGGGTCCTGTATATTTTTGGTTACTCTTTTACTTGTTTCAGTCATTTGACTGCGGCCATGCTGGAGCACCACCTTTAGTCGAGCAAATCGAACCCAGGACTTATCCTTTGTAAGCCTAGTACTTATTCTATCAGTCTGTTTTGCCGAACCGCTAAGTTACGGGGACGTAAACACACCAGCATCGGTTGTCAAGCGATGTTGGGTGGGGGGGACAAACACAGACACACAAACATATACACTCACATACATATATATATATACGACGAGCTTCTTTCAGTTTCTGTCTACCAAATCCACTCGCAAGGCTTTGGTCGGCCCGAGGCTATAGGTAGAAGACACTTGCCCAAAGTGCCACGCAGTGGGACTGAACCCGGAACCATACCATGTGGTTGGTAAGCAAGCTACTTACCACACAGCCACTCCTGCGCCTATAGCAAGCTACTTACCACACAGCCACTCCTGCGCCTATAGCAAGCTACTTACCACACAGCCACTCCTGCGCCTATAGCAAGCTACTTACCACACAGCCACTCCTGCGCCTATAGCAAGCTACTTACCACACAGCCACTCCTGCGCCTATAGCAAGCTACTTACCACACAGCCACTCCTGCGCCTATAGCAAGCTACTTACCACACAGCCACTCCTGCGCCTATAGCAAGCTACTTACCACACAGCCACTCCTGCGCCTATAGCAAGCTACTTACCACACAGCCACTCCTGCGCCTATAGCAAGCTACTTACCACACAGCCACTCCTGCGCCTATAGCAAGCTACTTACCACACAGCCACTCCTGCGCCTATAGCAAGCTACTTACCACACAGCCACTCCTGCGCCTATAGCAAGCTACTTACCACACAGCCACTCCTGCGCCTATAGCAAGCTACTTACCACACAGCCACTCCTGCGCCTATAGCAAGCTACTTACCACGCAGCCACTCCTGCGCCTATAGCAAGCTACTTACCACACAGCCACTCCTGCGCCTATAGCAAGCTACTTACCACACAGCCACTCCTGCGCCTATAGCAAGCTACTTACCACACAGCCACTCCTGCGCCTATAGCAAGCTACTTACCACGCAGCCACTCCTGCTAGCTAATTTCTGAGAAATTTAATTCACTAGGTAGATGCCACTGATGATCTCCTGTAATATTTCCATTTCTTTTCTTCATCAGTTGTTAGTTGTCGGAGCACTGCATCCTTCAAAACTTCCATGCTTTCTGAGATTCGCCAACACCACACTGATTTTCTCCCCTCCATACACACACAAGCATGTATCTGACTCATACATTGTTCGCTTTCCAGACATTTGTACATTGCTGCATGTATTTTATACGCACTTTCTGACAAGATGTGGTGCACCTAAGCACTGTATACAATAATTTCATTATTATTATTATTATATTTTTTAAATATATTGTGTTTATAAGTGTGCACATAATAATATTCACATTGATGTTTACATTGTATCCTATTTTTTTTTTCTTTTATTTTTTCTAGGTTATTTCTGAGGAATATAATTCATTAGGGAACCGTGTGTTTCGCTGCTTCCGTCACTACATCAGTGGTTCTCGGCACATTTGGCTCAAGGGAGATTACGTTGACCCTTCGATGCAATGTGAGCCAAGCGGAAACTACAGCCGGAAAGACAGAGAGTCGGACGAGGAGAATAACCAAATATCTGTGATGAAACCAACTGATTCAAAACTGAACGGTTGTCCTTTAGATGAAGTGGTCAGCAACACAGAAGAGGCCAAATCTAAAGCAGACCAAACGGAAGATGATGAAGCACAAAGATTAGATCATATAGCATCACAAGACATTGACAATCAAACGAAACAAAACTATACAGAGGGTGATGAACTGGCCGAGTATTCCGAATCAGTTCAAGAGAAATACAAGACTCCGAAACGGTCTCGGAAGTTGAGGCCCCTGTGTGCCAGCAAACTGAAAAGAGATCGAAAGTCTAGGAAAAGGAAACGTAATTTGTTTTCCAACGAAGAACCAAGTCGAAAGAAAGCTTGTGGGAAACTCACATACGACACAGTTGCTTCATGATGTTTCATGAATGTTTGAAAACCGAAACATTTGTAATGCCACCATTTTTGGAAGAATTACTATTTTATATATTTATCATTTTTTTTTTTTTTTAACTTACAGCATTTGATGGCATAAAAGACATATGGACACATATTAGATCAGCAGCTTTCAACTGGGGTCCAAATGGCCCATGACGGTCCATATGGTGTGCAAGGGTCCATATAAGATTTCGGTGGGGCCCACACAACAAAATTGTAAATTAGGGGTCCACACAACAAAATTATAAATCAGCAGCTTTCAACTGGGGTCCAAATGGCCCGTGAGAGTCCATATTGTGTGCAAGGGTTCATATAAGATTTTGGTGGGGTCCACGCAACAAAATTGTAAATTAAGGGTCCACACAACAAAATTGTAAACTAGGGGCCCACACAACAAAATTGTAAATTAGGGGTCCACACGACAAAATTGTAAATTAGGGGTCCACAAAAGTATTTTAAGGGCCCCTGAAAAAATTTTGCTTTTGATTTATGTATTGGTATGTATTGCAAGAAAAAGCTGGGTTTCTTTCTTTAATGTTTTACAGAGTTCAAACTACACGAGTTAATATGTGGGTCCATATAAGATTTTGGCTGGGCCCACACAACAAAATTGTAAATTAGGGGTCCACACAACAAAATTGAAAATTAGGGGCCCACACAACAAAATTGTAAATTAGGGGTCCACACGACAAAATTGTAATTAGGGGTCCACAAAAGTATTTTAAGGGCCCCTGAAAAAATTTTGCTTTTGATTTATGTATTGGTATGTATTGCAAGAAAAAGCTGGGTTTCTTTCTTTAATGTTTTACAGAGTTCAAACTACACGAGTTAATATGTGGGTCCATATAAGATTTTGGCTGGGCCCACACAACAAAATTGTAAATTAGGGGTCCACACAACAAAATTGAAAATTAGGGGTCCACACAACAAAATTGTAAATTAGGGGTCCACAAAAGTATTTTAAGGGCCCCTGAAAAAATTTTGCTTTTGATTTATGTATTGGTATGTATTGCAAGAAAAAGCTGGGTTTCTTTCTTTAATGTTTTACAGAGTTCAAACTACACGAGTTAATGTGTGGAAAGCAAAATAGGAATTTTGAAAGAAGTTTCTATAAAACTAGTTATTAAACATCGAATGGCTATGATAGGGTCCACCAAAATAAAATAGTAATCAAAGGGGTCCAGAGACCAGAAATAGTTGAGAACCCCTGCTTTAGATGTATGTATTGGTATGTATTGAAAGAAACAGCTGGGTTTTTTTTCTCTTACATTTTACATAGCTCAACCTACACAATAGAAATTTTGAAAGGAGTTTCTATAAAACTAGTTTTTAAATGTCAAATGGCTATGAAGGGTCCACCAGAATAAAATAATAATGAAAGGGGTTCAGAGACCAGAAATAGTTGAGAACCCCTGCTTTAGATGTATGTATTGAAAGAAACAGCTGGGGTTTTTTCTCTTACATTTTACATAGCTCAACCTACACAATAGAAATTTTGGAAGGAGTTTCTATAAAACTAGTTTTTAAATGTCAAATGGCTATGAAGGGTCCACCAGAATAAAATAATAATGAAAGGGGTCCAGAGACCAGAAATAGTTGGGAACCCCTGCTTTAGATGTATGTATTGGTATGTATTGCAAGAAACAGCTGGGTTTTTTTCTCTTACATTTTACATAGCTCAACCTACACAATAGAAATTTTGGAAGGAGTTTCTATAAAACTAGTTTTTAAATGTCAAATGGCTATGAAGGGTCCACCAGAATAAAATAATAATGAAAGGGGTCCAGAGACCAGAAATAGTTGGGAACCCCTGCTTTAGATGTATGTATTGGTATGTATTGCAAGAAACAGCTGGGGTTTTTTTCTCTTACATTTTACATAGCTCAACCTACACAATAGAAATTTTGGAAGGAGTTTCTATAAAACTAGTTTTTAAATGTCAAATGGCTATGAAGGGTCTACCAGAATAAAATAATAATGAAAGGGGTCCAGAGACCAGAAATAGTTGGGAACCCCTGCTTTAGATGTATGTATTGGTATATATTACAAGACACAGCTGGGTTTTTTCTCTTACATTTTACATAGCTCAACCTACACAATAGAAATTTTGGAAGGAGTTTCTATAAAACTAGTTTTTAAATGTCAAATGGCTATGAAGGGTCCACCAGAATAAAATAATAATGAAAGGGGTCCAGAGACCAGAAATAGTTGAGAACCCCTGCTTTAGATGTATGTATTGAAAGAAACAGCTGGGTTTTTTCCTCTTACATTTTACATAGCTCAACCTACACAATAGAAATTTTGAAAGGAGTTTCTATAAAACTAGTTATTAAACATCGAATGGCTACAGAGGTCCACTAGAATAAAATAGTGATCAAAGGGATCCAGAGACCAGAAATAGTTGAGAACCCCTGCTTTAGATGTATGTATTGGTATGTATTGAAAGAAACAGCTGGGGTTTTTTCTCTTACATTTTACATAGCTCAACCTACACAATAGAAATTTTGGAAGGAGTTTCTATAAAACTAGTTTTTAAATGTCAAATGGCTATGAAGGGTCCACCAGAATAAAATAATAATGAAAGGAGTCCAGAGACCAGAAATAGTTGGTAACCACTGCTTTAGATGTATGTATTGGTATATATTACATGAAACAGCTGGGTTTTTTTCTCTTACATTTTACCTAGTTCAACCTACACAAGAGAATGTGTGAAAAACGAAATAGGAATCTTGAAAGAAGTTTCTATAAAACTAGTTATTAACCCTTTCGTTACTGTATTTATTTTGAGATCCTCTGTATTTCTTTCAATTGCTTTAAATATTACAAAGAATTTAGTAAAATAACTTGGCTATCATTAAGCTAGTGTTAGAAACATAAATTGTGACTAAGGTTTTGTGGAAGATTTTAATTCAAAACTTATGAAAACAAGACATTTGTACTCAGAGCCAGAGCCAGTTTTAGCCAGGTTGGTAACAAAAGGGTTAAACATCGAATGGCTACGGTGGTCCACCAGAATAAAATAAAAATCAAGGGGGTCCATAGGTAAAAAATAGTTGAGAAACACTATTAGCTGAACATCACTTTCA
Source organism: Octopus sinensis (assembly GCF_006345805.1). Taxonomy (NCBI): domain Eukaryota; kingdom Metazoa; phylum Mollusca; class Cephalopoda; order Octopoda; family Octopodidae; genus Octopus; species Octopus sinensis. The sequence continues at coordinate 42,219,317 of NC_043014.1, forward strand.
GCTACACGTATTCAGGGAAGATAAAAAAAAAAGCAGTTTTAATACATTAACACATATAAAATAAAAATCTAGGCCCAACTTCAGATAAGATCTAAGGGGATTTTCTGAGGCATTTTCTTTAATTTTTTTTTTTTTTTTTGTAAAAGATGTGTATCTTATTTAACATCAAATACTCTACTTTTTAGTTTATTTGAAAACATCCTCAAAATATTTTTTTTCCAAAATCTGTTTTATAAATCTTTTCTTCTTTTTGTTATTCGAGAAGTTTACAAAAAGCAGCAAGAAGATTTTTTTTTTTTCATCCTTCCACATTTAAATCTCACCAGAGTTGATAAATTACAAACCTATAAAACTACAGAGCCAGTTTGATCAACATTGCTCCCCACATCACCTTCCATATACAAATTGGTACAATGTCATATCAAGGCTGATCAATCATTTAAGTGTTCAATACTTATGTAGAACATATCTCCTATTTTCTTTTTATCAGAAAAAACTGAAATTTATGTTTCTAAAGATTTATGTTTGTTAAGATTTTTTTTATTTTGTATTTATTTATTTATTATTTATTTAGCATTTCTAAATTTTTATTAAACTTGTTAAATTCTAATATTTTATTTTCACAATGTGACCATATATGGCAGTAAAATCTTAAAATCTTGGATTTTTTAAAGAAGTTTTATTTTATTTTCTATTTTTATTTTCGTTTTTATTTTTTATTACCAAAGCACTTCATACTCCCTGCATTTTTAGGATTTCATTTATTTTATAATAATAATAATAATAATAAATTTCTACTATAGACACAAGGCCTGGAATTTTGAGGGAAGGGACCAGTCGACTACATCGACCCCAGTGTTTCACTGGTACTTAATTTATCAACTCCGAAAGGATGAAAGGCAAAGTCAACTTTGGTGGAATTTGAACTCGAAATTTAGCAACAGGCCAACTACCACTAATCATTTTGCCCATCATGCTAACAATTCTGCCAGCTCACCATCTTAATAATAATAATAATAATAATAATAATAATAATAATAATAATAATATGTACAAAACCAGATATATGGTACCCTAGGCATAACACCAACATGAACTTTCAACATGTTGTCTCTTGAGGTATCTGGGTGAGACTTGGAGTCAACTTGTACAAATGTAAAGCAAAAGTCAAACATAAAATAATAGTAATAATCCTTTCTGACATTTCTGGGGAAGGGACTAGTCAATTACAGTGCATAATTGGTACTTAATTTATTGACCCAAAAAGGATGAAAGCCAAGGCATTTGAACTCAGAACATGAAGACAGACAATAATGATAATAATAGCAAGAGCACTCAGGGAGCACAAACCTCTGCCAAGGCAACACCAATGTCCTCTCAATGTTTAGCCAGAAATTATTTTCAAAATGAGAATATCTGAAATAAATTCAACTGCTCTCACAAACGAGAATAGTAAAAACGAACCTGACTGCTCTCAATAATTAAGTAAAAAACCAGAAAAATAATCCAGAATCCTTGTCTGGTACTGGATCGGTGCCAAAATTTAATCAGTTCATGTCAGTCATTAGGCCAAACATCCCTGAAAGTTTCATCTGAATCCATCAGGCAGTTCTTGAGATATCTTGTCTATGGACAAACAAGCAAACAAACACGACTGAAAACAATACCTTCACCTTTGCTAAGGTGGAGGTAATAATGGTGATGATGATGTATGGCAGAAATGTTGAATGAAAAATGGTGATGATGATAATGACGGCAATAATAATGATGATGATGACAATAATGATGATGGTGATGATGATGACAATTATGATGATGACAATTATGATGATGATGACAGTAATGATGATGGTGATGATGATGATGACGATGACAATAATGATGATGGTGATGATAATGATGACAATTATGATGGTGATGATGATGACGATGATGATTATGATGACAATGATGATGATGACAATGATGATGATGATGATGACGACATTGATAATGATGGTGATGATGATGATTATGACGATGATGATGGTGTTAATAATGATGATGATCATGATGATGATGATCATGATGATAATGATAAGATTTCTTACAAATGGCAATTCTATTGACTCAACATCAGACAGACAACTAAAGAGTGCTTATCCTTGCAAGCTTTGTGCAAAAACCCCAAAATCTGGCAGTGAGACACCCACCCATTAGACTTAAACCTCACCATGGCCAATACCACCACCTACCTTACTTCCAACTTCAAATCAGGTCTGCAATATCTTACTATTGTTGTTGTTGAGTTAGACTGGCCAGCGCCTCCCCCCCCCCCAGTATCCACTACCCTTTGACATCTTTGACACAGAGGAGTAGGAGTGGCTGTGTGGTAAGTA
>NC_043014.1:42224194-42226694 GCF_006345805.1 Octopus sinensis
AAATGATTATTTTATTCACATAATTATAAAATAATCATTCATTATCTCATAGCTTCGAGATTTCAATGATGTGATTGTTTATTTTTGCAATGACGTAATAGGATACCTGTGAGAAATTAAATCTAGCTGGTTTGAACTTATACAATAATTTCATTATTATTATTTAAAACAGGTAAAATATTTGGGACAGATATTGCTGTTTTATATGCTAAAGCAGTGGTTTTCAACCAGGGTTCCGCCAGTACAGTGCAGGGATTCCGCAAGAAGTTACAAAACTGCTAAAATCGGCAGTAATTTTTAATTCTCCTGTGCAGATATGTGTGCATAAGACTATTAAAATATTGCACAGGGGTTCCTCGAGCCAGTGGAATGTTCCCTTGGGGTTCCGCTCCAGCAAAACGTTTGAAAAGCACTGTGCTAAAGTGTTAATTCAATCATTTTTATATATCAATTTTGGTTTTATGACTAGTGAAAAAAACATTTCCCAATAAAAGTAAGTAGGCGCTGTCCCAGCATGGCCACAGTCTAATGGCTATACTTCACAAGAGCCAATTCAATGCATTGTTTTCTAATAATTGAAATATAACCAAAGATGAATTATGACATACTGAATAGACAGATGACTTCTCCCTTGAGACAAAATGAAAGAAATAATTATTTTAAACACTAATTTACACATATTTAAAATATATCTGATCGAGAGAACCAATCATCATCTTCATCATCAGCATCATCATCATTATTATTACCGAGTGAGAGAGCAGCGCATGCCATCAAAGTAACACTGGGGTACAATTATACAAAGCCCAATATACCTATCACGACTACCCGTCTGATAAAGGCACACCAGGTGCTTATTATTTATTATCATTGTTATTATTTATGGTGGCAAGCTAGAAGAATCATTAACATGCCAAGAAAAATTTTTAGCGGCATTTTGTTAGTCACTAAGTTCTGAGCAAATTCTACCGAGGTCAACTTTGCCTTTCATCCTCATGAGGTCGACAAATTAAGTACCAGTGAAATACTGGGTTCGATATAACCGACTATCCCCTCCCCACAAACTTCAGGCCCCGTGCCTCCAGTAGAAAGAATTATTATTATTATTATTATTATTATTATTATTACTACTACTATTTGGAGGTGCAGTGGCCCAGTGGTTAGGGTGGCGAACTTGCGGTTATAGGATCGCAGTTTCGATTCTCAGACCAGGCATTGTGAGTGTTTATTGAACGAAAACACCTAAAGCTCCAAGAGGCTCCAGCAGGGGTGGTGGTGAACCCTGCTGTACTCTTTCACCATAACTTTTTCTCACTCTTTTTTCCTGTTTCTGCTGTGCCTGTATTTCAAAGGGCCTTGTCACATTCTGTGTCACGCTGAATCTCCCCGAGAACTACGTTAAGGGTACACGTGTCTGTGAAGCGCTCAGCCACTTGCACGTTAATATATGAGCTGCGACGTCACTGGTGCCAAGCTGTATCGGCCCCTTTGCCTTTCCCTTGGATAACATCGGTGGCGTGGAGAGGGGATACCGGTATGCATGGGTGACTACTGGTCTTCTGTAAACAACTTTGCTCCCAGACTTGTGCCTCGGAGAGTAACTTTCTAGGTGCAATCCCATGGTCAGTCATGACCGAAGGGGGTTACAACAACAACAATTATTATTATTATTATTATTTAAGGCAGCAAACTAGAAGACTCGTTAGCATGTCAAGCACAATGCTTAGTATATTTTGTTCATCACTAAGTTCTGAGCAAATTCTGCCAAGGTTGACTTAGCCTTTCATCCTCTCAAGGTCCATAACTTAAGAAACAGTGAAACATTGGGGCCAATGTAATCAACTAGTCCCCTCTCCACATATTTCAGGCATTGTGCCTATAGTAGAAAGGATTGTTATCATTATTATTATAATACACCTCTCTTATGCTGCAAGCTAGCAGAATAGTTGGCACACTGGGCCAAATGCTTAGCAGCACTTCACCTATCTTTATGTTTGAGTTCAAATTCCCATCAAGGCCCAATTTGCCTTTCATTCTTTTGGGTTCAGTGAAATAAATACCAGTTGAGCACCGGAATTTACGTAATTGACTAGTCTGCTCCCCATAAAATTGTTGCGACTGTGTCAAAATTTGAAACCGATATTACTGTGTAGTAATTACTAAGGGGGCGAGCTGGCAGAATTGTTAACATGCTGGGTAAAATGCTTAGCTACATTTCATCAGTCCTTATGTTCTGAGTTCAAATTCCACTGTGGTCAACTTTGTCTTTTACCCTTCTGGGGTCGATAGAATAAGTACCAGTTGAACATTATAGTTGATGTAATCGTATTACTCTATCCCTGAAATTACTGGCCCTTTGTCAACATTTGAAACTAATATTATATTTGAAACTAGACTGGCATCTGTGCTAGTGGAACGCTAAGAGCACCATCTGAGCATGATCGTTGCCAGAGCAGCTAACTGGCTTCCGGCACTTGTGCCGATAGCACGTGGAAAAACA
>NC_043014.1:42231694-42239194 GCF_006345805.1 Octopus sinensis
TGCCCCAGCATGGCCAAAGTCAAAATGATTGAAACAAATAAAAAATAAAAGACAGAAAAATATTTACATATATATATATATATATATATATATAAAAATTTCCTGAAACTGTAAGGACATTTGGTAACTTGACTGACGAAAGAAGGCCACAAATGACCCATCCTTTTTTTCCCGTCCCTCTAATTGTTGTTTTTCCTGTTTGCCTTTGTATTGTCTATCTGTCTGGATATCTTATTGTCCTCTATTATGTTTTCGTTCCATTTGTGTGTGTGTGTGTGTGTGTGTGTGTGTGTGTGTGTGTGTGTGTGTGTGTGTGTGTGTATGTGTGTGTGTGTGTGTGTATAAGAAAAAAGAAAAAACATTTAAATACCAATATACATCAATGCAAAACTAATGTATTTAGTTTTCACTGAACACTGGTATAAACTGGAGAACTAGGATGCAAACATCCCTTAAAGGATTATAGGTTCTTGGTATGATTAAAGTATATATATATATGTATGTATATAGATATATCGCCATGATACATCGGTAGCCACTACACATTTTTTTTCTCTCCTTGTTTTTTCTGTGTCACTTTCTGTAGAAGAGCATAAGCTCGAAACGTAAAAGACCTTTTCTATTCCTGAGCGTTATACTAATACATCTGACTGTTTAATACACCACCTGTCTTTGTCTTTTGTTTTTTTTGTGAACTCTCCCTATATATATATATATATATATATATATATATATATACACACACATACATATATATAGTTGTCTCTCTATCTCTCTTCTTCTTTATCTGGCTATCTATCTATCCATCTATCACTACTTCGCTCACTCTTTCTAGGTAACATAGATCCAACAGATTTAAACAATTGACGATTTGCTTGTGAATTGTTGGAGCAAATACGTTTAAAGTTTGATCTCATATTATTATGCAATTTTTTTTTAATACTTTTTCCAACATTAATCTTTGAATAAGCAAATGAGAGAGTGATAACTAGCATGCCTTTTCTCAATGTGCCTTAAAACAAAGCATTTATTGAAGGTGAATTATCTGGTGGTCAGATTTATGCACCCCAAACATGCAATTTACAATCACTGAACAATTTCATATTTAAAAGTTATTCCATTTGAACCATTTGGCTAAATAACATTAGCATTTATATATCTACCTATTTTTTTATTTTATCAGTTTTTATTAGGATTTTTATATTTTACTTCATTTTGAATTTTTTTTTTTTTTGTTTTCTCACCTCATCACCCATTCTATCATAGGTGGGCTGTTTATCCATTTTTGTTTTCACAAACTTGGACGGTTTTAAAAATTGTTGATGCATGTTGGTGACTAGAAAGGTCATCGACTTGTATAAACAATTTGTCATGAAGCAAACAGCTGAAATTTTTATCAACCAGGAAGGAAGGCAGCTCAGGCTTGCTTGCATATGTAGTGTCTTTATATATATATATATATATATATATATAATATAAGGAATGGCCCTAATAGGCCATTCGACTCACTAGAAAGAGCAGCCAAACTCAAACAGCTAAATAGTTGTAATTCTGAAATTGAAAGAGAAATAAAAACATTTACCAACTATTTAGCGGTTTGAGTTTGGCTGCTCTTTCTAGTGAGTCGAATGGCCTATTAGGGCCATTCCTTATATTGTTGAATGTATATTATATAGTCTTTGACTATCTTTTCTTTCTCACTAGACCGCTGGTAGCGGAGAATTTTTTCTAGAATTTTTTGCTACCCTTATATTTATATATATATATATATATATATTCTTTTATTCTTTTACTCTTTTACTTGTTTCAGTCATTTGACTGCGGTCATACTGGAGCACCACCTTTAGTCGAACAAATCAGTACCAGGACTTATTCTTTGTAAGCCAAGTACTTATTCTATCGGTCACTTTTGCAGAACCACTAAGTTATGGGGAATAATCACACCAGCATCGGCTGTCAAGTGATGTTGGGGAACAAACAAAAACACACAAACACACACACACACATACGTATACGATGGGCTTCTTTCAGTTTCCAAATGCACTCACAAGGCTATAGTAGAAGACACTTGCCCAAAGTGCCACACAGTGGGACTGAACCTGGAACCATGTGGTTGGTAAGCAAGCTACTTACCACATCATCATCATCATCATCATCGTTCAACATCCGTTTTCCATGCTAGCATGGGTTGCATGGTTATAGTTTCTGTTGATAGCAGTCAGGACCAGAGCACTGCATCCTTCAAAACTCATGCTTCTGAGATTCGCCAACACTACACTTGATTTTCTCCCCTTACACACACAAGCATGTATCGGATCATGCATTGTTCGCTTTCCACACATTCTACATTACTTGCATGTACTTTATGCACTTTCTGACAAGGTGTGGTGCACCTGAGCTACAATAATTTAGTATTATATTATTTAAAAACTTCAACTTCCATGCTTCCTGAAATTCACCAACTTTACACCTAATGGCCCCCACCCCTGTTTTTTGTTTGTTTTTTTTTTTTGTTTTTTGTAGGGGTTTTTTTTTAACGACTTTTCATTGTTCACTTCCTGTGCATATTCTATGAACTGTTCATGCAGTTTTGGTTACTTCTCTCTGACGAGATGTTGTGCACCTGACCACAATACACAATAAGTTCATTATTGCATTATCCGCTAGTGGTTCTACAGTTCCTCTTCTGGTCGCATAAAAAATACCGTTAAATGTAATAAATATCTTGTACGGCTGTCACTAGATTAACTCATCCTCAACTCCATGGTAAAACACCCAATTGGTTGTAAAAATATTCAAAAAGTAATATTTGGCAGCATGCAAGAATGTGTACAACAATGAACTGTATTTTTTTACCATTCATATTTTTTCTCATTTTTTAACCCATTTTATTGACTCCGAGCACTAGTAAGTTTCTTGCATGAAATTCTAGTCGTTATATTTGATTATAAATGAAGTCAACGATAAGCGGAGCAACGAAGCATGATCCTAAAGACACACCACAGACATGGATGTAATTTGGTTTTTTTTTTTGAGCAACATCTAATCCCATCCATCAGTTTTAGATGGACATTAACTACACTATAAATACTCTTTTAACTCTTTCACTCTTTTACTTGTTTCAGTCATTTGACTGCGGCCATGCTGGAGCACCGCCTTTTAGTCGAGCAAATCGACCCCGGGACTTATTCTTTTTGTAAGCCCAGTACTTATTCTATCGGTCTCTCTTTTGCCGAACCGCTAAGTGCCGGGGACATAAACACACCAGCATCGGTTGTCAAGCAATGCTAGGGGGGACAAACACAGACACACAAACACACACACATACATATATATACATATATATGACAGGCTTCTTTCAGTTTCCGTCTACCTAATCCACTCACAAGGCTTTGGTCGGCCCAAGGCTATAGTAGAAGACACTTGCCCAAGGTGCCACGCAGTGGGACTGAACCCGGAGCCATGTGGTTGGTAAACAAGCTACTTACCACACAGCCACTCTTGTGCATGGATGTAATTTGTTTTTTTTTTGAGCAACATCTAATCCCACCATCAGTTTTAGATGGACATTAACTACTCTATAAATACAACGTAAAATATTTTGATAGAAATTATTTAAAAGATTTTTTTTTATCATTTATTTTTTATTCGTTTTAGTCATTAGACTGAGGCCATGCTGGGGCACTGCCTTGAATTTTTAGTTGCATGAATCGTACTCGCCCCCTCCCATGTACTTTTTGTGTTATAAAAGCCTGGTACTTATTCTATTGGTCTCTATTACTGAACTGCCAATTTACAGGAACATCAATGAACCAACACCAGTTGTCTAGTGGTGTAATGGCAGACAAAGACAGACACAGACATACACACATAGATATATATGGATATATATATATATATATATATATTCCCCACCCAAAACCTAAACAGTTATCTCCCTTACACACAACAATAACAAAAATAACAACCAATTACCTCCCTTTACTTGTCAACTTGTAAAATCATTCACTTGTGAATTTCATTACAAACAACATGGATCAAATTTCTTCTTAAGAAAAAATATATATTCATATAAATTAAGCATTATATCATGAATAGCGATTGTGAAACCGGTCGATATATTAAAAATTATATTATAACCATGTAAGTGTGCATATTTTCCTTTTTTTAATTTCTTATATACATTACAATCCACCACGTGGGGACAACCGAAATTCCTCTTTTCTGTTACTAATATATATATATATATATATAATATATATATATAAAATTATAATTTTAGCAGTCAAGTTTCGGGCCTAAAAGTCATCAATATATTTTATCCAATTTTTTTTTATACTCAAGTATAATGCTACCCACCAATTATGAAATCGATGTTTTGAGTTAAATCTCATTCATATACATGAATAAATATACTGTATATAAATACACACACACATATATTAATATATAATATATATATATATATATATATATATAATATATATATATACATATATTATATATATATATAGATATATATATATAATATAATATATATATATATATATACATATATTATTATATACATATATAATATATATATATCACATATATATATATATATAAATACAGTGTACATTTAAACACAAAAGAGGATTGTTATAGGACTCCTTGCATGCTAGAGAGGACAGTTAAATTCCAAACCACTGTTAAAGATAAAATTTTGAATGGAATGAAAAATAAAAACTTTTACCATCTATCTCCTGGACCAATGGTTTCACACTTTTTTTAGCAAATAAAATAATTTGCTAGGCGAAGCCTTCTTCAGCAGGTATACCTTAGATTAAACATATATACATGAGGCAATCCAGTATATGTCCCATGCTTGTACATTCTAATCTTTCAAATCTACCACGCAAGCGCAGCTCCCTGCAGGCGGTTAATAAATATGCTGACTTTTTCATTTCGAAAATTATCCAAGAAAAAATTTATCAATAATTAATAATATCAAAGGGCAATCTGAAATATTAGAAATGTCCATTACCAGTGGCCTAGCATGTAAAAAATTTAGTCAATAGACTATATATTATTCATGTAAATACAGTGTACATTTAAACACAAAAGAGGTATCCGTCATAGGATACCTGGTATATATATATATATAATATATATAATATATATATATATATATATATATATACGTGTATATTTACATATGTATATATTTTATACGTGTATATTTACATATGTATATATATAATATACAATATACATATATATACATGTATATATGTATATATATATATACACACACGGCACACACACGGCACACACACATATATATATATATGTATGTCTGTATGTATATATGTATATATTCATATATATATATATATATATATATATATTATAGATATATATATATATATATACATATGTATATTATAAATATGTTTCTGCACATCAGAAGCATAGAAGGAATGTGCTACATTCCTATTTCACCCACAGCTAGGCTTTGTAATATTCAAATATATATATAAATATACATGTATATGTGTGCGTATTTGTGTGTGCTTGTATGTGTATATACATGAATATATACATATGTATGTATATATTCTATAAATACATAGATTTATGTGTATATGGTATATATATATATATATATATGTGTGTGTGTGTGTGTGTGTGTATTGTATATATATATATATGTATATATGTACATATGAATATTAAAGTACATTTTTTGTATTTCTATAAATGTTTTTTCTTTTTTTTTTAATCTTTTTTTTTTCAATCCTTATCTCTCTAACCAAGAAGATTCCGTCCAGAAGTCAATTATGAATTTTGTAATCTATGAATCATTGGCAACAACAGTCAAAGAGAAACAAACAAAAAACAAACAAATAAACAAACAAATAAATAAAACGCAAACAAGCAAAACAAATATGATATAAATATGAGTTTAGTCATTTTGCTATTTGGCAACTTTTTTTTTTCCTTTTTCATGATGGTAATTTATTACTAAAACAACTTATATATATATATCAAATATATACATACATACATATATATATAGGTGTGTGTGTGTGAATGTTCATATGTATATATATATATATATATATATATATATATTCATATTTATATATATATATATATGTGTGTGTGTGTGCATGTATGTATGTGTGTATATATATTGATATATGTATGTGTATATATGGTATTTATGTATGTATGTATGTATATAGTTTGTAACTATTGTTGTTTTATCAAACTGATTCATTGTTGTTTAGAAGTGAATAAATTCTTAGAGAAAACTTATTCGTTGTTATTTGTGATTTATGAAGGTCTGAGTATTTCAGCCATACATGTTGAGCAAGTATGCATGCACTCACACACAACACACCACGCACACATACACGCACACACAAATCTGCACACACCACACACACACATACACGCACACACAAATCTGCACACACCACACACACACACACACACAAGTCTGCACACACCACACACACACGCACATACACACACACGCACATACACACACACACACATACACACACAACACACACACACACACACACGCACACAAGTCTACCTACGCACACAAGTCTACCTACGCACACACAGGTCTGCACGCACACACACACACATGTCTGTATACACACACACACACACACACAAGTCTGCATACACAAACATACAAGTCTGCAGGCACACACATACACACACAAGTCTGCATACACAAACATACAAGTCTGCATGCACACACACACACACACACACTTGTTAGTATTTGCCTTGTCCTGTAGAGTGGTGCCATCTGCATAATGAGTATCAATAATAAATATAGCAACAATGAGTACACTGTGCTGCCTGGAGTTCATAAGGGTCCAGCTATCAGTCCCCTCCTATTTTTCCATACTTCTTCAGGCCACAACAGATGAGTTTAAGACTGGTTGCTCATGGGAGTTTCTCTATGCTGATGACCTTGTCCCCATAACTGAATCTGTAGTAAAATTAGAAAAGAAATTCCAGGTATGGAAAGCAAAACCTGGAATAATAAGGTTTTAGTGTTAACTTAGCAGGGACCAAATTCTATTATGCTAGGAAACAGACAAACCACTCGTCCTTTTGAAAAGGTGTAGGTAGAAATTCCATTTGGTTCCCAGTACAAACTGTGGACACAGAAGAGATGCAATGGATGTACAAGAAAGTTAACAGATAGGCATAGGAGTGGCTGTGTGGTAAGTAACTTGCTTACCAACCACATGGTTCCGGGTTCAGTCCCACTGCGTCGCACATTGGGCAAGTGTCTTCTACTATAGCCTCGGGCAGACCAAAGCCTTGTGAGTGGATTTGGTAGACGGAAACTGAAAGAAGTCCGTCGTATATATATATATATATATATATATATATATTATATATATATGTATATGTGTGTGAGTTTGTGTGTCTGTGTTTGTCCCCCCCAACATTGCTTGACAACCGATGCTGGCGTATTTACGT
>NC_043014.1:42244194-42249194 GCF_006345805.1 Octopus sinensis
GCTTGCAAGAAATGAAGCCAGTATGCTCCGATGGATATGTGTAATGTCAGTGTTCATAATCGTCAGAGTGTAAGTACCTTGAGAGAAAAAAGTTGAACCTAAGAAGCGTCAGTTGTGTGTGTGCAAGAGAGACGGCTGCGCTGGTATGGCATATGACGAGAATGGCTGAAGATAGTTGTGTGCAAAAAAGTGCTACACCCTAGCAGTTGAGGGAACCTGTGGAAGAGGTAGACCCAGGAAAACCTGGGACGAAAGTGGTGAAGCACGACCTACGAACTTTAGGTCTCACCAAGGAATGACTAGAGACCGAGACCTATGGAAGTATGCGTGCGTGAGAAGAACCGGCAAGACTAGTCAGGCCATAACCCGTGGCCCTTACCTGGGACGTAGTCAGTCCACCGGTGCATACCTTCCTCTTGTGACACTTGTGAAGACCTGTTGAGGCAAGTGAAAATCAACAAAATCAAATAGATGAACATCAATGGAATTGTATCTTTGTGGTACCAGTGCCGGTGGCACACAAGAAAACCATCAAACGTGGCCGTAGCCAGTACCGCACCGACTGGCCTCCATGCTGTGGGCACGTAACAATCACCATCCAATCGTGGCCGATCGCCAGCCTCACTGGCTCCTGTGTCGGTGGCACATAAAAAACACCATCCGAACGTGGTCGTCTGCTAACTTGTATGGCACCTGTGTCGGTGGCACATTAAAAACAACATCCGAGCGTGGCCGTTCACCAGCCTCGTCTGGCACCTGTGTCGGTGGCAACATAAAAAAACACATCCGAGCGTGGTCGTCTGCTAGCCTTGTCTGGCAACTGTGTGGTGGCACATAAAAAACACCATCCGAGCGTGGCCGTTCGCCAGCCTCGTCTGGCACCTGTGTTTGTGGCACATAAAAACACCATCCGAGCGTGGTCGTCTGCTATAGCCTTGTCTGGCACCTGTGTCGGTGGCACATAAAAAACACCATCCGAGCGTGGGCCGTTGCCAGCTTCGTCTGGCACCTGTGTCGGTTGTGGCACATAAAAAACACCATCCGAGCGTGGCCGTTCGCCAGCTTCGTCTGGCACCTGTGTCTGGGTGGTGGGCACATAAAAACAACATCCGAGCGTGGCCATTCGCCAGCCTCGTCTGGCACCTGTGTCTGGTTGGCACATAAAATCACCCACTACACTCTCGGAGTGGTTGGCGTTAGGAAGGGCATCCAGCTGTAGAAACACTGCCAGATCAAGATTGGAGCCTGGTGCAGCCATCTGGCTTGCCAGCCCTCAGTCAAAATCGTCCAACCCATGCCAGCATGGAAAGCGGACATTAAACGATGATGATGATGATGATGATGATGATGATGAATGGAGGAAATGCTGCTAAGCATTTTGTCCAGTGTGCTAATGATTCTGCCAACTTTCTGCCCTTAGGATATTCCTAATAATATCATACAATGAACATTGAGAGTAGAATTAATTTTGTTGTATCGTAGGGAATAATCCATAATTCAGCATTATACTGTAATAAACCGATACTGAATCACGATACATGTTTAGATGAAAAAGCTTGGAAATGTTCTGTACCTAAGAGTTATCAAAGCATTAGACAAGATGCTTTCTTTTTTAAGGTCTCATATCTCTTTACTTTGCCTTGTAGAGCTTATATATTGGCAGACCATTGTTGACTGCAAACGATATGTTGTTGTGGAGCAGGTTGGTGCCAGTGCAGATGCAGTAATCACCTGTATATAACTGTGTTCTGAAATTAACTTTCAATTCCAAAGAAAGTAATTCTTGTACATTGATTCTACAGCTGAGTTTCCAGCAAATGCTGGTCTTTGCCAAATTCAATAATTTCACTTTGTGAATCATAAAACAAAAGATTAACATTCTGTATAGCATAGAAGAATGATTACAGGAGGAAATGGCATAGAATAAATCACAAGAAATAATAAATTTCAAGGGATGGGGGAATCGTAAGAAAAATGTGTTGGAGAAAAATGTTAGAAAGACATAAAAAAATAAAGCTAGGGGAAAATGTCGTGAAAATGGCAATGAAGAAAAATATTAGGAAAGCTTTAGAGAAAACAGTTAGAAAAATGTCAGAGGGAAAAATGGATAGGAAAACATCAGGGAAAAGATTGGGAAGCATCAAAGACAAAGAAGATAGGAAAATGTCAGAGAAAATAAATTGTTAGGAAAATGTCAGAGGAAACAACACTTAGGCGAACATCTGAGGAAAGAAGCCTCGGGAAAATGTTTGATGTTGAAAATATAGGAAAGCACCAAAAGTAAAAATGGATAGGAAAACATCAGGGAAAAGGTTGGGAAGCATCAAAGACAAAGAAGATAGGAAAATGTCAGGGAAAATAAATTGTTAGGAAAATGTCAGAGGAAACAACACTTAGGCGAACATCTGAGGAAAAAATCCTCAGGAAAATGTTGATGAAAATATTAGGAAAACACAAAAGTAAAAATGGATAGGAAAATATCAGGGAAAAGGTTGGGAAGCATCAAAGACAAAGAAGATAGGAAAATGTCAGAGAAAATAAATTGTTAGGAAAATGTCAGAGGAAACAACACTTAGGCGAACATCTGAGGAAAAAATCCTCAGGAAAATGTTGATGAAAATATTAGGAAAGCACAAAAGTAAAAATGGATAGGAAAACATCAGGGAAAAGGTTGGGAAGCATCAAAGACAAAGAAGATAGGTAAATGTCAGAGGAAATAAATTGTTAGGAAAATGTCAGAGGAAAACATCTGAGGAAAAAATCCTCAGGAAAATGTTGATGAAAATATTAGGAAAACACAAAAGTAAAAATGGATAGGAAAAACATACAGGGAAAAGGTGGGTGGGAAGCATCAAAGACAAAGAAGATAGGAAAATGTCAGAGGAAATAAATTGTTAGGAAAATGTCAGAGGAAAACATCTGAGGAAAAAATCCTCAGGAAAATGTTGATGAAAATATTAGGAAAGCACAAAAGTAAAAATGGATAGGAAAACATCAGGGAAAAGGTTGGGAAGCATCAAAGACAAAGAAGATAGGTAAATGTCAGAGGAAATAAATTGTTAGGAAAATGTCAGAGGAAAACATTTGAGGAAAAAAGCCTCAGGAAAATGTTGATGAAAATATTAGGAAAGCACAAAAGTAAAAATGGATAGGAAAACATCAGGGAAAAGGTTGGGAAGCATCAAAGACAAAGAAGATAGGAAAATGTCAGAGAAAATAAATTGTTAGGAAAATGTCAGAGGAAACAACACTTAGGCGAACATCTGAGGAAAGAAGCCTTGGGAAAATGTTGATGAAAATATTAGGAAAACACAAAAGTAAAAATGGATAGGAAAACATCAGGGAAAAGGTTGGGAAGCATCAAAGACAAAGAAGATAGGAAAATGTCAGAGGAAATAAATTGTTAGGAAAATGTCAGAGGAAAACATCTGAGGAAAAAAACCTCAGGAAAATGTTGATGTAGGAAAACATCAGAAGATAAAAGGTCACAGAAATACGGGAGTAAAAAACGTTGGGAGAATGTCAGAGGAAAAATATATGATAGAAGAAATGTCAGATTAACAAGTTAAAGGACTTCAGAGGGAAAAAAATCACAGGAAATGTCAGGCAAAAAGAAAATGTCAGAGTAAAAAGTTTAAAAACACTAAGGGAAAATAAATGAGGAAACAGAAGATAAAAGGTCATAGAAAACGATGGGCTAAAAAAACATTAGGAAAATGTCAGGGAAAAAAGTCAGGTGAATGTCAGAGGGCAAATATATGATGCAGGAAATGTCATACTAAAACATTAAAGAAAGACTTCAGAGGGCAAAAAAGGGCACAGGAAATGTCAAGCAAAAAGTTAGGAAAGCACTAAAGGTTAAAATAGATGAGGAAGCATCAGAAGATAAAAGGTCATAGAAAACGTTGTACTAAAAAAAATGTTAGGAAAACGTCAGGGAAAAAAGTTGGGTGAATGTCAGAGGGCAAATATATGATGCAGGAAATATCATTCTAAAATGTTAAAAAAAGACTTCAGTGGGGAAAAAATGGCACAGGAAATGTCAAGCAAAAAGTTAGGGGAACACGAAAGGAAAAATAGATGAGAAAACATCAAAAGATAAAAGGTCATAGAAAACAGTAAAAAAACAGTGAGAAAACATCAGCGAAAAGAGTTAGGAAAATGTCAGAGAAAAAACTGTCAGAACATCAGAGGGCAAATATATGATGCAGGAAATGTCAGACTAACAAGTTAAAAATCTTCAGAGGCAAAAAAAGGGCACAGGAAATGTCAAGCAAAAAGAAAATGTCAAAGTAAAAAGTTAGGAAAATGTCAGAGGTGAAGTCACAGGAAAATGTCAGAAGAAACATCAATAAGTTAAATACCTATTATATTTGTTTAGGAGATTGAATAGTGTGTTTTTTTGCTTTTGGTGTTTTATTACACATACTCTCACTCTCTCCCCCTCAATATTTCCTCTCCTTTCTTTTCCAACTGGGGTATCCTTGTATCTTTTCTACTGCAAGACACCTATCTCTCTCCCTCTATTATTCTTTTAACTTCTCATCAACTGACACAAAGTCACCTCCTTCAGTACTACTCCCCTTCCTATTCGAGGACTCTTTCTTTGTCTTGCAAGTTATTTGGTTACCCTACCGATGCTGGTGCCACATGATAAAAAAGTACCCAGTACACTATGTGAAGTGAGTAGCATTAGGAAGGGCATCCAGCTGTAGAAATCACGTCAACAATAAACAATAAAGTTTGACACCATCCTCTAACTTGCCAGCTTTTGTCAAACTGTCCAACCCATGCCAGCATGGAAAACAAACATTGAATGAAAATGATGATGATGATGACTGCGACAATGACGATGATGATGATGTAATATTGTTTGTCAGTTTCCAAGCCGGGAGACCTTTGCAAGTTTGCTTGTTTGGTTCGAACAAGGCAGCCACCCTGAAACAAGACACAATATTTTGAAAATGGAAAATTAAAATAGTAATTTTTTTTTTGTCTTA
>NC_043014.1:42254194-42286694 GCF_006345805.1 Octopus sinensis
ATATATATTAGTCAATCCAAACAAGAACAAGCAAGGAAAAACAACACGAGGATGTGGAACAAGTAGTGTGTTATTAGAGGCTCAAGTATGAAAATAAAAGAAAGAGGATTTCACGTTTTGAGCGGAGCTCTTCATCAGAAATATAGAGAAAGTCCAAAGAAGGGAAGACGGAGAAAGAAAATCGCCAACGATACACGCACAGTCACATACATTAACACACACACATGCATATATATTGGTTATTTATATATGGTTGATGTCAGCAGAAATACTGATGAATCAGTGGAGTTTTGATTACTCTTTTACTCTTTTACTTGTGTCAGTCATTTGACTGCGGCCATGCTGGAGCACCACCTTTAGTTGAGCAAATAAGCCCAGTACTTATTCTATCGGTCTCTTTTGCCGAACCGCTAAGTGATGGGGACGTAAACACACCAGCATCAGTTGTCAAGCAATGCTAGGGGGGACAAACACAGACACAAACATACACAACACACACACACACACACACACACACACACACACACACATACATATATATATATATATATATATTATATATATATATATATATATATATATATACATACATACATATATACGACAGGCTTCTTTCAGTTTCCGTCTACCAAATCCACTCACAAGGCTTTGGTCAGCCCAAGGCTATAGTAGAAGACACTTGCCCAAGGTGCCACGCAGTGGGACTGAACCCGATACCATGTGGTTGGTAAACATGCTACTTACCACACAGCCACTCCTGCGCCTATTACCCTAACTTAGTTTATGAAAAAGAAAAAAACAGACATGCAGTTAGAGAAAACAATGAGTGACAGAGAGACAGAGAGACAGAGAGACAGAGAGACAGACAGTCACAGAGTCACAGAAGAGTGAATAACAGATAGCCAGACAGACACAACCAGAGAGTGACAAGACAACTGGCATACAAGAAAGAACAGAGAACAGAATACAATCAAGCATTCACATCAGTTATTCGCTATCAGTTGATATGGACAGACAGCGAGCTGGCAGAAACGTCAGCGCGCCGGGCGAAATGCGTAGCCGTATTTCGTCTGCCACTACGTTCTGAGTTCAAATTCCGCCAAGATCGACTTTGCTTTTCATCCTTTCGGGGGGTCAATTAAATAAGTACCAGTTATGCACTGGGGTCGATGTAATCGGATAAATCCGTTTGTCTGTCCTTGTTTGTCCGTTCCCTCTGTGTTTAGCCCCTTGTGGGTAGTAAAGAAATAGGTATTTCGCCTGTCTTTTACATTCTTGGTTCAAATTCCACTGAGGTCGATACATCAAAATGGTTAGCATGCCGGGCGAAATCATTAGCATGCTGGGCGAAACGCTTAGCGGTATTTCGTCTGCCGCTACGTTCTGAGTTCAAATTCCGCCGTGGTCGACTTTGCCTTTCATCCTTTCGGGGTCGATTAAATAAGTACCAGTTACGCACTGGGGTCGATGTAATCGGATAAATCCGTTTGTCTGTCCTTGTTTGTCCCCCTCTATGTTTAGCCCCTTGTGGGCAATAAAGAAATAAGTTGATATGGACAGACAGATTCGTAAACTTTGAACGGTCAAGAACATGAAGTCACCTAACTCTTACTAGCATAGCCATTGACATTCGAATTTATTCATTCATTCATCCTCTCTCTCTCTTCCTCTTTCTCTTTGTCTATTTCATCAACAAACAAACAGAAATATTCAAATCACTACTACGAACACAGGAGTTCGTAGGAGTGGCTGTGTGGTAAGTAGCTTGCTTACCAACCACATGGTTCCGGGTTCAGTCCCACTGCGTGGCATCTTGGGCAAGTGTCTTCTGCTATAGCCCCGGGCCGACCAATGCCTTATGAGTGGATTTGGTAGACGGAAACTGAAAGAAGCCCGTCGTATATATGTATATTATATATATATATATATATGTGTGTGTGTTTGTGTGTCTGTGTTTGTCCTCCTAGCATTGCTTGACAACTGATGCTGGTGTGTTTACGTCCCCGTCACTTAGCGGTTCGGTAAACGAGACCGATAGAATAAGTACTGGGCTTACAAAGAATAAGTCCCGGGGTCGATTTGCTCGAATAAAGGCGGTGCTCCAGCATGGCCGCAGTCAAATGACTGAAACAAGTAAAAGAGTAAAGGGTAAAGAGAGAAAAGAATTTTCTGATATTACTCTGTGTTTTGGGGTGTTTTTTGGCTTTGGACTGTCATGTTGAAAACAAGCTTTTAACAGTAAACAGATGATGATTCGAAAACGAATCACAGCTCATCTCATTCCTCTGACTATGGTTACATACTCTCTTTACTCTTTACTCTTTTACTTGTTTCAGACATTTGGCTGTGACCATGCTGGAGCACCACCTTTAGTCGAGCAAATCGACCCCAGGACTCATTCTTTGTAAGCCCAGTACTTATTCTATCGGTCTCTTTTGCCGAACCGCTAAGTGACGGGACATAAAGACACCAGCATCGGTTGTCAAGCAATGCTAGGGGGACAAACACAGGCACACAAACATACACACACACACACATATATATGTATGTATATATATATATATATTATAATATATATATATTATATATATATATATATATACATATATAGGACGGGCTTCTTTCAGTTTCCGTCTACGAAAACCACTCACAGGATTTGGTCGGCCCAAGCTATAGTAGAAGACACTTGCCCAAGGTGCATTGCAGTGGGACTGACCCGGAAACCATATGGTTGGTAAGCAACCGCACTTACCACACAGCCACTTCTTATTGCTAAATATGTAAAAAAACAACGCTGACTAAATAAAGAAGTTCCTATCTTTAGGAACAAGCTTACACAAATACAGTCACATATGAACATGTGTGCGTGTACACATTTGTATAAGTGTACACACATGCATATGTTCATGCATACAAGCATACATACATAGATGCCTACATACATACATACATACATACATATATACATACATATATAGTCAGCTACATTCGTTGTAATTGACCATCACATATATTCCTGTATATTTGAAACCACGCTTTTTCCCAACTCGTGAGTAGACTTTTCCTTAACACAAAACTATTTTCATAATTTTCAAACGACCAAATATTTTCAAACACCTTCTGATAACTAAAGGATCACCCACACATTAAAAATAGAAAAAGAGGGGAAAAAAAAAAAAAAAGAAAAGAAAAGAAGATAAAATAACTACAAGCTCATAATTCAAATACAAACTTCTCAGTATTACAACAAACATTCTGTACAATCAATTCTACATACTTCTCCTTAAAAAAAAAATAATAATAATAATTAAAAGTAATCAACAAAACGAACGAACAAAATAAAATTTAATAAAACATATCAACAGAATGGCTAGCCACCAAAAATCCAACAAAAACTGGTCTGATAATGAAGTCGACGTTCTTATCAACACATGGCATGGCCTTACCGAAACAGAGAGCATAGGTGCTTCGTGTCTGAACGAAATTGCCAAACGAACAGTTCACCATTTGCAAACTCGATCTGAACAGCAGATCCAAAATAAATTAAAACAAATCGAAGTTGCTTTTAAATTAATAAATAAACACTTCGATAAACTGAGATGTGTTTTCTCTTCGAACGCATCACCGGCGAACAACAACAACAACAACCTCAACAACAACAAACTCAGCGGCAACAAAACAACAAACAGCTACAGCAACAACAACAACTTCAGCAGCAACAACCTCAGAGGCAACAACACAACCTCAACAACAACAACAGGATGAACCACTCCTTGATTCATCTACAATGGCCGATTTGCTAAATGAAACGATTGACCCCCAGTCATCAGGGTCACACAGCAGGAAGCACCACCTCTTCCTTTCACTGCCCCAGCAGCTCAATCATCATCATTGTCAACACCATCTCCTCTGCTTACTACTACTAGTACTACTCCCACTATATATCGACAAACATCTTTGTCTTGGAATCGACCTCCTCAATCATTACCACTGTCAACATCTCTTCTACCTACTACTACTACTACTACTACAGCTACTACTACTAATGCTATCTCAAGGAATTTACCTCCTACAGGTCACAAAGGTCGCCAAAACTTCAACAAACTATCATCTACACCTTTCACAGCTCACACACACACACGCACCTACACACCCACTCGAAACCCCATCATTTGCCGATATTCTCTTCGCCATAGACTGTGCACTGATAGAGACTGCAAATTCACCCATTTACCTGGAACAAAACGCTCTATCCCCACAAACTACAACAGCAACCACCATAATACAACATCACCACAACCACCAATATCTCAAACAAGGAATCCCCAAATCTGCCGCTATTCCCAGCGAGACAGATTGTGCTTGCACAGGGATTGCCCCTTTACCCATCTCCCGGGGACTCGTCGGACATTTAAAGATAACCACTCACATAAAAATAGCCGCGGCCACAGTCACCTGCGGTTCCCTAGACAGGAAACCACCTCTTCTTCCTCTTTTTTAGCTATAATGAATCTAGCAAAAGAACTGGAAAAAAACATCCGAGCTATCACCCACCGCCATCCACCACTATTACCCCACTACACATGCCATTAAAAAGCAATCAAATAAACAAATCACCAAAACAATTAAAACCATCCACTCTCGCCTCAACATTTCTGCTTAATGCCCAAGGCATCAGCCCTTCCACCAATACACAAAAATGGAAGATAAGATTCCTGGAGGACTGGTCGAGGCCCATCCAAACCACATCCCTTTCTTCGTCCTCACTGAAACCCATCTTAGTGACCTCCACTTGGAAGCCGAGGTGAAAGTTAAAAATTTCAAAACCATTCGTGCTGATCGTGTGGCAGAAGAAAGGGTGGGACTGCCATTTATGTCCATGATTCATTCTCAACAGAAGCCATGAACATATTTTCGAATGGATACTGCGAAGCAGTCGCTGTATTCAGTCAAACCAACAACTTAACAGTAGTTGGGCTCTACAGACCACCCCAAACGCCCCTACCATGCTTCAAGGAATGCCTCAACAGCATAAAGTGTTTCATTCAGCAGTGTCAACCTGACAACATTTTAATGATGGGAGATTCAACCTTCCCAGGGTTGACTGGTCTACAAACAGTCTGCCGCCAGGTTCTTCTCTCTCAACCCCTGACAGGGAGGCAGTGGAATCGCTTCTTGACTTCATGGATGACTTCTTCTTGTCCCAACTGGTACTCGAACCAACGAGATGTCACAAAAACGTCTTAGACTTAATTTTCAGCAATCACACTGATACTATCCACAATATTGCAGTGGAGAAAACCCTACTCTCCGACCATGACATGGTTCTCTGTGATCTGAGATTTCACTGGCCAAAATGCAAAACAAATGTCATCCTCCTGTTCATCCATTTGACACTATGGATTTCCACAATGCAAACTGGGAAGCGATCAATAATGATCTTGCACAAGTCGATTGGTCCTTCACGCACACATACACACCCACTAACATCAAAAAGTCCTGGCAGTCACTTGTAGACACCATCACGAACATATGTGCAAGACACCCCATTAAGATCTGCAAACAAATCTAAGTGTCGAATCCCTAGAAATAGAAAATCTCTCATAAGGAAATTAAAAGAATCAACAAAAAGATCAACATGCTGAAATACTGTCAACAGCAACACACCAACCTGACTGCCATCTCGTCGCTAGAGATTAAAAAACATAAACTCCAAAACAACATGATGTCTATCATCAATAGTCAGCGAAGAGCTGAAGAGGCCTGGGCCATTGAGAAGATCAAACTCAATCCCAAAGTGTTCTTTTCATTTGCAAAAAAACACAGTCACTGGTTCTACTGTTGGCCCTCTGATTGATGAAAATGGTACTCTTCAAGACAATGCCAAAACCATGGGAGAAATATTGCAGAAACAATATTGCTCTGTTTTCAGCAATCCTGATATGACTGATCTGGGCTGTATCAGTGATGTTACTCCCCAATACACTTTATCGGACATAACATTTGGCGCTCCTGATGTCTTAGCAGCAATAAAGGAAATGAAGCATAATTCAGCAGTAGGTCCCGATAGGTTCCCTGCTTGTGTCTTGAAGATGTGTCAAACCAACTTGCACCCCCTCTAGCCAATCTGTGGCGGAACTCATTGGATGCTGGATATATACCAGAAGACCTTCTATCCCAGTCTGTTGTCCCAGTTTTCAAAAAAGGAAACAAATCGCTTGCCGTGAATTACCGTCCAATCTCACTCACCTCTCATATCATCAAGGTATTTGAGAGGGTGCTGAGATCGCGTATGACTCACTTCCTTGAGAGTCATAATATGCTGAACCCCAACCAGCATGGATTCCGTAATGGGAGAGAGCCTGACGCAGCTATGCATCATTGATGAATTTTGAGAGCCTTGGGAGAGGGTTCCAACACTGATGTCATCTACCTTGATTTCAGCAAGGCCTTTGACAGGGTTGATCATAAGATCCTTCTGAGAAAGCTGTCCAATATTGGTGTCACTGGAAAGCTGCTGCAATGGATCAAGTGCTTCCTCTCTAACAGAACCCAACATGTTGTAGTCGAAGGAGTCAAATCCAGCCCAGCCAAAGTCAGCAGTGGTGTCCCACAAGGCACTGTGTTGGGCCCACTTCTCTTCATCATCTACATAAATGATATTACTGACACCATCAAACACAGCAACATCAGAACCTTCGCTGATGATTCCAAGCTCCAGAAGGTCATCAATGGCGTGGATGACCGAATAAACCTTCAGTCAGACCTACTGGCTGTTGTCCAATGGGCGGAAAAGAATAACATGTTGCTAAATGAAGACAAATTCGAACTGATCCACTTTGGAAGGGAGGACGCTCTGAAACTCCCATACTCTCTTCCTTCTGGAGAAATTCTCATGGCATCCAACAACATCAGAGACCTGGGAGTAACAGTGGACAACAACATAAGCTGGGCTACACATATAAGCAGCAAAGTTGACATGGCCCGCAGAATGTGTTCCTGGATTCTCAGAACCTTCCAGTCGAGAGATTCCCACGCTATTATCCTTCTCTTCTCCACTTTTGCCCGACCCCACCTTGAATACTGCTGTCCACTGTGGTCTCCCTACACAAAACAAAATATTATGAGAATTGAAGCTCCCCAAAGGTCAATCACAAAAAAGATAGATGGCATGTCAGACCTTGACTACGGGTAGACTAGAGAAGCTGAAATTGTATTCACTCCAACGACGCCGTGAACGCTACATTATCTGTATGATGTGGAAAATATTCCATCAGCACTGTCCGAATGATGTTGGCATCACCTTCAAAATGCATCCAAGGCTTGGACCACGTGCCATCCGTCCACAACAAAAATCTAAATCGCATCACATAACGACAATACGGCACAACTATTTCACCTCAATTGGACCCGCTCTCTTCAACATTACACCAGGACACGTCAAAAAAGAAACTGACCACACAAATTCAAGAAGTCTTTGGACAAATTCCTTCAAACAGTACCGGACAAACCACCCACACCCGGATATGTCTCTGCAAACAATAACTCTCTGCTCGAATGGGCCTTGGTGCCCAATCCTGAACTGAAAGACTTCGCCAGGTGGTGCTATTAAGTTAGACATGGCCTGGGCCAATACTGGCCAAAAACCTTTCTAAGTTATTCTAAGTTATACATACATACATACATACATACATATATACATACATACATACATAATTTGTCTGCATTCGGTTGTTGGTTGCTTAAAAATTGTTGAACATGAAAGGAGATATTTTAAAATTAAAACAAAACCAACAAAGCTTATATTGTTATATATGCAATGTAAACAAATGTATAGACTATATATGAATTTTCCATGAGCGCTTTAAACATACATATACATACATGCTTATACATGCATATTCACACACATAAATCTACATCTATTTATCTATCTATCTATCTATCATCTATCAGTCTATATATATATATATTATATATATATATATATATAATTATATATATATACTTTATTTAAAAGCAGCAGAGTTTGACGTCAACAGAGTTTGACGTTCCCATTCGTCGGACAGTTTGTTAAAAGCAATTACTCTACCTCTGCTATTTGAGTACTCTTTTTTCACCTTGTTCACATTATGTGTTTACTCC
Organism: Octopus sinensis; assembly: GCF_006345805.1. Lineage (NCBI taxonomy): Eukaryota > Metazoa > Mollusca > Cephalopoda > Octopoda > Octopodidae > Octopus > Octopus sinensis. The sequence goes on from NC_043014.1 coordinate 42,262,340, forward strand.
GGTACATATACACACACACACATATATATATATATATATATATATATATGAAACAAAGTTATTTTAATCCTCATGGGTGTGTATATATATAATATATATATATATTAATACTATATATATATATAATATATATATACTATACATATATAATATATATTAGATATATATATATATATATATATTAATATATTACATAACACACACACACATATATCAAAAGAATATGTGTGCGCATCTGTAGATATCTTATGTAATATACTATTATTATATATAATATATTACATATATATATATATATATATATATAATATATATGGTATATAATATATGTATGTATGATGTATTTGTATATATGTGTGTATATATATATATAAATAATACACATATTTTTTTATATATCTTGTATATTCCATCTTCTGTTTTACATTACCATATACATATGTGTGTGGTTATACATATGTATATGTGCATATACATATACATATATATATATATATATACATATATATATATATTATTATAATATATATATATATATATATATATATTATATTATATAGATATGTGTATGTATGTATGTATTCTTCATTTAAATCTTTTCTTTGTATTACATTATTTTAAGTTTTCCTCCTCTCAGGCTGTTTTTCTTAATCTTTTGGTAAACATCTCTCTTTTATGTAATGGGGCGGATGTCTTCTGGTTGTCTTTGTCGAAGCTTTAGGTCGGATGTTGTCTGGTGCAATGTGTAATGCTGCCCCCTTTACATCATTACACGGGGAGTTAACTGTTGTCATTACATCAAACCTGTTGCATTGTTAACCTCACACACACACACACAAACACACATACACCACACATACACAAATATACATAGGCAGACAACATATACACACATATGCATCAGCATACACATGCACAAGTAAATGTATATGTATATGTGGTATATGGTGTGTATGTATGTATATATATAATATATTATATAATATATATATATATATATAATAATATATTATATATATATATATATATATATATATATATATAATATATTATATATATATATATATATATTTATAAATGTTGGGCGGTGAGCTGGCAGAATCGTTAGCATGCCGGGCGAAATGTGTAGCCGTATTTCGTCTGCCATTACGTTCTGAGTTCAAATTCCGCCGAGGTCGACTTTCCTATCATCCTTTCGGGGTCGATTAAATAAGTACCAGTTACGCACTGGGGTTGATATAATCGACTTAATCCATTTGTCCACTCTGTGTTTAGCCCCTTGTGGGTAGTAAAGAAATAGATATATATATATATTGTTGTTATCATGTTAAATGCATATTTTGGCCAAATGCATATTTTTCAGTATTTGGTTTTTGCTTGCAATAGCCAGTTCTTTTGGTCAAACTATCGTATCTTGCCTCAGATGCCAAAATATCAAAAATTGTCAAAGTGTAGTACAATGGTCTTGGTACAGAATGGTGTTGTATATATATATATATATATATACAACAGGCTTCTTTCAGTTTCCATCTACCAAATCCACTTGTAAGGCTTTGGTTTTCATTCTGTTTTCAGAGTTTTCCTCGTTTCTCTACGATCAGAATAAATGGCCACCTATTAGTATTGTGGCCTCTCTGCTTCTGTAGGTTTTAGCCTTACATTATATGTTTTAGCTTTATTTTGCTTACTGTGTAAGTTGAATGTACGGTATTTGCATATGTGGACGACATCACTGTCACTGTGTTGAATGCATTGAAAATCATTATAACACACCAAACTGGGGGGAATACAGACTGGTAACAAGAATATTAATCAAGCCCAGAACATATCAGCTGGCTGGCTGGTAGAAAGAAATATGTGAAAATGGAAGAAATATGTATTAAATATGTGGTGTCCGCTAGGAGACAATTAACACAAGGGAGATAATCATTTCTTCATAGTATTTGGTGGCATTAGAAGTTTGAATTTGAGATTAACAAAGAAGGAAACAGATGCACAAAATAAACATATAGGTGTCAGTGTGACTGAGTGGTAAGAAGATTGCTACTCAACAACAAGGTTCTGGGTTCAGTCTCATTGCATGGTGCCATGGACAAGCTTCAGCCTTGTGAGTGGATTTGGTAGACAGGAACCAAAAGAAGCCCATCGTGAATATATATGTATATATATATATATGTGTGTGTGTGTGTATATATATATATATATATATATATATATGTATGTATGTATATATATATATATTTGTGTGTGTGTCTGTTTGTCTCCACTCCACAGCTTGACAGCCAGTGTAGGTCTGTTTATATCCCTATAACTTAGTAATTCAGCAAAACAGACTGATAGAATAAGTCCTAGGTTAAAAAAAAATATTGAAGTTGATTCATTCAACTAAAAGTTCTTCAAGGCGGTGCACCAGCATGGCCACAGTCTAAGAACAGAAACAAGTAAAAGATAAAAGCTATTTATTTACTTATTTGTTTGTTGCTTTCTAATTACAAATTTCTTAAAATTTCTAATCAGTGCTAATCACATGTAGCAATACTTTCATTCCTTTTAGAAATTGTCTGTATGACATAACACAAGGAATATTGATTTCAAATTTCAAATCATGATGCAAAACCAATAATTTCAGGGAAGAGGGTAAATTGATTACATTGACCCCAGTACTCAACAGTGGATTATTTTATTGATCCTTAAAGGATGACAGGCAAAGCCAACTTCACCAGAATTTGAACTCAGAACATAAAAGACAGGTGAAATGCCGCTAAGCATTTTGTCCAGCATGATAACGGCTCCGCCAGCTTGCCACATATTACATATTACATCAACCCCAGTATCTAACTGGTATTTATTTTAGCACCTCTGAAAGGATGAAAGACAAAGCCAACTTCACCAGAATTTGAACTCAGAACATAAAGACTAACAAAATGCCACTAAGCATTTTGTTCAGCATGCTAATGGCTCAGCCAGCTTGCCACCTTACACATTTTACATCAACCCCAGTATCCAACTGGTACTTATTTTATCAACTCTGAAAGGATGAAAGGCAAAGACAACCTTGGCAGAATTTGAACTCAGAACGTAAAGACAGATGAAATGCCTGGTGTGCTAAAAATTCTGCCAGTTCACCACTTTATAACACGAGGAATATTAATTAAGCATTTTATGGAATGAAACATTTCTGACAAATGAAAAATAATTACAGGTTGGAAGAAACGTGGAATGTGTGTTTTGCTTTGCTTTGCTCTGGTTTTATGTTTTTTTGTTTTCCTTGTTCATCATAGAGCATTAATTGTTTAGCAATAGAGCTAATCTGATTCTAGACCATCCAAACATAATAATATGATAATAATATGAAAACTGCATTTGTTATAATCGTAATGCAAGTGTGAAGGGGTTTGAGTGCACTTTCAAGGACAAACACTTACAGAAGTACATTTTTAGAAAAAAAGTACAAAATATACTTTAAGTATATATAGACATATATAGGCGCAGGAGTGGCTGTGTGGTAAGTAGCTTGCTAACCAACCACATGGTTCCGGGTTCAGTCCCCACTGCGTGGCATCTGGGCAAGTGTCTTCTGCTATAGCCCCGGGCCGACCAATGCCTTGTGAGTGGATTGGTAGACGGAAACTGAAAGAAGCCTGTTGTATATATGTATATATATATTAAGGTGTGTGTATATGTTTGTGTGTCTGTGTTTGTCCTCCTAGCATTGCTGACAACCGATGCTGGTGTGTTTACGTCCCCGTCACTTAGCGGTTCGGCAAAAGAGACCGATAGAATAAGTACTGGGCTTACAAAGAATAAGTCCCGGGGTCGATTTCCTCGACTAAAGGCGGTACTCCAGCATGGCCGCAGTCAAATGACTGAAACAAGTAAAAGAGTAAAAGAGAGAGATGCTATTCAAAAGATAGGATGGACATAACTAGAATACTTTTCATTATAGATCTTATTTGATCTGGGGTTTAACAACAACATGGCAGTAAGGGTACCACTATGCAGAAATTCAACCTGTTAGTAATTGCAACCAAATCTTCTTTGGATAATACACTTGAAGGAAAAGGAGCATGCATGACTGTGGCTCTGTGGTTAAGAAGCTTGCTTTGCAATCATGTGGTTTCAGGTTCAGTCCCACTATGAAGCATCTAGGGCACATGTCTCCTGCAATAGCCCTAGGTCAACCAATACCTTCCAAATGAATTTGGAGGACATGAGCTCTGGGATGTCAATTATATATATATATATATATAGATATATATATATTTATATATATATATATACACACACACATATACATATATATATATATATATATATACACACATACATACATATATATACATACATATAAATATGTATGTATGTATGTATGTATGTATGTGTGTACGTATGTATGGGTGGGTGGGTGAATGGATGGATGGATAAAATTTTTAAAATGGAAAAGCAAAATATTTAGCATCACTCAAAAAAGGAACATTTGATTTAAATAGAAAATATAACCAGAGTCTCCTACAGCTGTTTCTAGAATAGCCTATCATGCAGATCATGATGTTGACTAAGGATTCCATAAGCTGAGTAAACTGTCATCAGAGAGTGAGAAAAATGTAAAAGTAAAGAAATCTTCCCAATTGAGGATATTAGTACTTTTAGTTAATAAAAAAAATGAAGGAAGGATCAGAATAAATAAAATAGATACGCATTATGCACTTCCATGGTCAAATCAGTAAAAGAGTTATAGGTAAGGTCCATTAGCAGTTTGAAATGTGAATGTTATGATGTATGCATATGCTTGTACATGTGTCATTGTGTTTATCTTACCAATACCTATTTCTTTACTACCCACAAGGGGCTAAACACAGAGAGGACAAACAAGGACAGACAAACGGATTAAGTTGATTATATTGACTCCAGTGCGTAACTGGTACTTATTTAATCGATCCAGAAAAGATGAAAGGCGAAGTCGACCTCGGTGGAATTTGAACTCAGAACGTAGCAGCAGATGAAATACCTATTTCTTTATTACACACAAGGGGCTAAACACAGAGGGGACAAACAAAGACAGACAAACAGATTAAGTCGATTATATTGACCCCAGTGCGTAACTGGTACTTATTTAATTGATGCCAAAAGGATGAAAGGCAAAGTTGACCTCGGCGGAATATGAACTCAGAACGTAACGGCAGACGAAATACCGCTAAGCATTTCGCCCGGCGTGCTAACATTTCTGCCAGCTCGCCATCTGGCCAATCTTACCAATACCACCACCACTTGACAACCAATGCTGATTTGTTTATGTGTGTGTGACTTAGCAGTTCAGCAATAGGGAATGATAGAATAAGTACCAGACTTAAAAGAAAATAAGTACCGAGGTCGATTTACTTGACTAACACTTTAAGACAATGCCCTAGATGGCTGCTGTCCAATGACTGAAACAAGTAAAACACTAAAAGTTTACCTTAAAAAGAGAAAACAAAATAGTGATGTGATCACAGCTGAAACATCTATGATCAGAGATCATCATGGACAATAAGGAATGGCCTAGGGCTAAATTGTAGCACACAGCAACAACCACGGTTTCTAACTGAATATCTTGATGAATGCAGGGAAATCCTGTTTAATGTCGATTTGCAGACTTTATTTAAACCTTGATCACTAATTATTAGTTTAGTGATTAGCTCACAGCTTGTTTATTGATTCATAATTTAATGTTTGATTATTGATCTCAGGTTTAAAAGTTGATTAATTAGCTTTTGATTGCAACAATCTTTGATTTTAACAAATCTTTGATTGCAAAATTAGATTACTGAATTAACAGTGAAATATGCAGATGTGGCTGAGTACGAAACTGAACAATTTGCATATTTTAAATGGATTACATAATGGGTAATGAATGAGGGCCACTACTTCAGGTTGTGATGACCCTCCTTGATGCATGTCCTACAGGTGTAGCTTGTTCTGACTGAAAAATACACAGGCACATCGGCAGTAGGTCTCCAATGTGTCTTTGTCATTGCATCATATGCTTTTGAGTTCTCCCATCAAATGATGCTATGGCATTCCTTCTATCCGACCCTCTCATAGTAAGTCCTTGGCAGAGGTATTTGGGGCAGCGAGCTGGCAGAAACGTTAGTGCACAGGGCGAAATGCTTAGCAGTATTTCGTCTGCCGTTACGTTCTGAGTTCAAATTCTGCCAAGGTCAACTTTGCCTTTCATCCTTTCAGGGTCAATAAATTAAGTACCAGTTACACACTGTGGTCGATGTAATCGGCTTAATCCGTTTGTCTGTCTTTGTTTGTCCCCTCTGTGTTTAGCCCCTTGTGGGTAGTAAAGAAATAGGTATTTTGTCTGCCGCTACATTCTGAGTTCAAATTCCACCGAGGTCAACTTTGCATTTCATCCTTCCAGGGTCGATAAATTAAGTACCAGTTATGCACTAGGGTCGATGTAATCGGCTTAATCCGTTTGTTTGTCTTTGTTTGTCCCCTCTCTGTTTAGCCCCTTGTGGGTAGTAAAGAAATAGGTATTTGGGGTAGCTTACCATTGCCTTCCGTAACTGGATGGCCACAAGGAGCTCGTATCCATCCATCAATAGGTTTTGTTTTTAGTCCTGTTGGATTTCCAGACCCCCTTCCTCACAAGAGTAACAAGCTACTCAAGCGTAGGAGATGGCTTAGTCACTGACCACTCATCCAGGGAACAGGTAGTACAGTATTGGTTTACAAGTAGTACTAGTAGCAGGTCAAATCAGCCTTTAATGAGATCACTGACCCAACTGCCCTCCAAGGTGTACACTTCAAATATTTAAGACTGCTATCAAGATCTGAGCTCATGGCCAGCTTCATCCAGGCTCACACCCATCGCTTCCATGTTCACCATGTCAAACAGAGCACCTTGCAATAGTTTCTTCAGAATCTACAAATGAGGCATAGGTTTGGCTGTGTGGTAAGAAGCTTGCTTACCAACCACATGGTTCCAGCTTCAGTCATACTGTGTGGCACCTTGGGCAAGTCTTTCCTACAATAGCCTAGAGCTGACCAAAGCCTTGTGAGTGGATTTGGTAGTAAGAAACTGAAAGCAGCCCATCGTATATATGTATATTATATATATATATATATATATATATATATATATAATATATATATTAATATAAGATAAAATGTCAAAAATTTTATCAGTGGCCAGCATACTTAAAAGGAGGAGGAGGAGGATGGAGGGGGATGGAGGGGGATGATGATGATGATGATGACGACGATGATGATGAGGAGGAGGAGGAGAAGGAGGAGGGATAAAACTGCTGTATTTTTCTTGTACAGAAGGTGCTAATTTTCTTAACAGTGATCTCACTTTTCCATGATCCATCCAACACTTGCATTCTTCCTTGAAGATTTCTTCATATCTTCTGAAGTACACCATAAAAGTTATACCCTACTCTGGGTCATAACTAAATTCTGTTACAGCATTCACTATGCCATCTGGTGAAAATGAACTTTCAGTGTTTCCAGACTTCTATAACCATGACTCCATCAACTGTTTGTGTTGTAGCTGTTGCTGTCGTAGTTGTTGCTGCTGTTGCTTGTTTGTTTGTTGAGTGAAGCGGTCTTTGTCCCAGAGTGGGAGAAGTCCAAAACATGGTCCTTTGCTATTCATAAGACCCGCAGAAGAGAAAGCAGGTCAACCCCCAACACCGAGAGCATCGACGGATGGATGAATGCGCATCCAGGCTCAGCGGTTGTGTAGGAAGTCGGGGACAAGAAACAGGAAGAAAGAATGAGAGAAAGTTGGGGTGAAAGAGTACAACAGGGGTTGCTACCACCCCCTGCCGGAACCTCGTGGAGCTTTAAGGTGTTTTCGCTCAATTAACACACATAACGCCCGGTCTGGGAATCGAAACCGCGATCGTCCAACTGCAAGCCCGCTGCCCTAACCACTGGGCCATTTCACCTCCACTGTGGAGGCGCAATGGCCCAGGGGTTAGGGCAGTGGACTCGCGGTCATAGGATTGTGGTTTCGATTCCCAGACCGGGCGTTGTGAGTGTTTATTAAGCAAAAACACCTAAAAGCTCCACGAGGCTCCGGCAGGGGATGGTGGTGATCCCTGCTGTACTCTTTCACCACAACTTTCACTCACTCTTACTTCCTGTTTCTGTTGTACCTGTATTTCCAAGGGGCCGGCCTTTGTCACTCTCTGTGTTCACGCTGAATATCCCCGAGAACTACGTTAAGGGTGCACGTGTCTGTGGAGTGCTCGCCACTAATACGTTAATTTCACGAGCAGGCTGTTCCGTTGATTCGGATCAACCAGAACCCTCATCGTCGTAACCGACGGAGTGCTTCCATCATCAGATCACCTCCACTGCTGCTGTTGCTGTTGCTTTTGCAACTGTAATATGTCAGCTAATAGATTTCCCATAATCAACGATATTTTTGTATCAAAAAAACATTGTTAATGACCCGAAATCAACTTGTCACCATTTTCACAAGTGGATATCCTCGTCACCACATTTATAGTATAATTACAGTGTATCACTTTTATATCCTACACTATAACAGTGGGATACTCTTTTACTCTTTTACTTGTTTCAGGCATTTGACTGTGGCCATGCTGGAGCACCACCTTTAGTCGAGCAAATCGACCCCAGGACTTATTCTTTGTAAGCCCAGTACTTATTCTATCGGTCTCTTTTGCCGAACTGCTAAGTTGTGGGGGACGTAAACACACCAGCATCGGTTATCAAGTGATGTTGGGGGGGGGGACAAACACACACACAACACACACCCACACACCACACACACACACACATCACACACATACACACATACATATATATATAATATATATATATATATATTATATATATAATATATATATATATATATGGGCTTCGAATGTCCCGTCCTGTGGTTCTTGGTGTCGTCTCTGTGGTGTTTCATGTTCTTGTCCATGTCTGTAATTAATTTTACTGTTTACCTATTAATAGGCGGCTCTACGTATCCACACTTGTCCTTATACGATAAGTATATTTTTTTCTCAAGCTTTGATACGACTTTAATGTCTCTTTTTTCTCTCTCTCTCTCTCCCTTATTCCCTTCCTTTCTCTTCCCTCTCCATCCGTCCCCCCCCCCTTCTACGTTTCTCTATCTCTCTCACCTCAGCCCCCGATCTGTCTCTTCTTCTCCTCCCTCGTCCACCTTCTCTCCCTTTTCATCTGTCCCTTTTCCTGTCTTTTGTTCTCACGTGACAGCTAGCCGCTGTTGAGCGTTTTCGTTTTCAGCAGCCTCAGAAGCAACACGTATTGTTTGTCTCCCCGTGGCCTTTAGGCACAACTTCACAAGCCAGCCCCATACTCAAATCGTCTGTCGAAAGACCTTGTCCTACGTCCTGGTTTTGTTGTGTTTATTTTATTTTTACCGTTATGTTTTTACGTTTTTGTATTCTAATTGGTGTCACGTTATTCTGTATTTTGTTTGTGACTTCGATCGTTTCCGTCCTTTCGTTGTATACATTCGAAGCTTTCTTCCAGGGGATCAATGCGTTGGCTTAGATTTCCCTTGGCGGGCTGGCCAATCGGAAGAGCAATCTCAAGATTAATCAGCCGAACATGCTAGATGATCTGGTTCTTGACTGATGACTGAGGGCTTCGAATGTCCCGTCCTGTGTGGTTCTTGTGGTCTCTGTGGTGTTTCATGTTCTTGTCCATGTCTGTAATTAATTTTACTGTTTACCTATATATATATAATATATATATGGCGGCGAGCTGGCAGAAATGTTAGCGTGCCGGGCGAAATGCTTAGCGTTATTTCGTCTGTCGTTACGTTTCTGAGTTCAAATTCCGCCGAGGTCGACTTTTGCCTTCATCCTCCTCGGGGTCGATAAATAAAGTACCAGTTTCGCACTGGGGTCGATGTAATCGACTTAATCCCTTGTCTGTCCTTGTTTGTCTCTCTATGTTAGCCCCTTGTGGGTAGTAAAGAAATAAATATACATATATATAATATATATATATATATATATATATATATATATATATATTATATATATATATATTTATATATATATAATATAAATACGACGGGTGTCTTTCTTTTCTGTCTACAAATCCACTCACAAGGCTTTGGTCGGCCCGAGGCTATAGTGGGAAACACTTGCCAAGCTGCCATGTAGGTGGGACTGAACATGGAACCATGTGGTTGGTAAGCAAGCTACTTGCCACACACCCCCTTCTTATTATACAATGCTACAAAACAGGGAAGACACAAACTGTCCCTACTTGATGTATTCCCCAAGTACTCTGGTCAACAAACATAACAACTCCAAAACAAACTCTCAACGAACTATGACAACTTCTCAGCAATTTCTTTTGACTCCTCAAACTCTCAAATGACATCGTTTGACTTCTTGTGATTTTCTCATTCTCCCACTCAGGCAAGCAATGTGCTACTTATACAAGTTCAGCTAGTCTATTCTCACAGGCAGTGTCAATGACCCTCGCCATAACATTTTGAATATCATTTTAGCTAGTTGAAAGTGATTTCTTTCATGCCGTAAACCTATTTCTTTACTACCCACAAGGGGCTAAACACAGAGAGGACAAACAAGGACAGACATAGGTATTAAGTCGATTACATCGACCCCAGTGCGTAACTGGTACTTAATTTATCGACCCTGAAAGGATGAAAGGCAGAGTCGACCTCGGCGGAATTCGAACTCACAACGTAACGCAGACGAAATACCGCTAAGCATTTCGCCCAGCGTGCTAACGTTTCTGCCAGCTCGTCGCCTTTCATGCCGTTAACCATTTACCATTTCTATTGAAATCAAATTCGATGACTGGCATCCGTACTAGTGGACCGCTAAGAGCACCATATGAGCGTGATCGTTGCCAGAGCAACAAGCTGGCCTCCGTGCTGATGGCACGTAAAAAGCACCATTCGAGCGTGATTGTTACCTGCATCGCCTTACTGGCACTTGTGCTGGTGGAACATAAAAAAACATTCGAGCGAGGTCATTGCCAGTGCCGCTGGGCTGGCTCCTGTGCAGGTGGCACATAAAAAGTACCATTTGAGTGTGATCATTACCTGCATCGTCTTACTGTCACTTGTGCTGGTGGCACATAAAAAAAACATTCGAGCAAGGTCGTTGCCAGTGCCACTGGACTGGCTCCTGTGCAGGTGGCACATAAAAAGCACCATTTTAGTGTAGCCGTTGCCGGTACCGCCTGACTGGCCCCCGTTCCGGTGGCACATAAAAGCACCCACTACACTCTCGGAGTGGTTGGCATTAGGAAGGACATCAAGCTGTAGAAACTCTGCCAGATCAGATTGGAGTCTGGTGCAGCCATCTGGTTTGCCAGACCTCAGTCAAATCGTCCAACCCATGGTAGCATGGAAAGCAGACATTAAACAATGATGATGATGATGATGATGATGATGTGATTCCCCTTCCATCCTTTGATGTCCTTAGCATATTCTTATTTGGTTTAGTGGTTAAACCAGCACTGAATCTTTTCAATAATCTCAGCTGAGAAAATTACTGTTTTCTATGATATATTCATAGAAATCGAAATCGAAATTGAACCAATCCTATGACTGGCACCCGGCAGATGCCTGGACCCCTGGACTGGAGATACGTAAAAAGCCCTATCTGAATTGTGGCTGATGCCAGCGCCGCCTCGACTGGCTTCCGTGTCGGTGGTACGTAAAAAGCACCATCCGAATCGTGGCCGAAGCCAGTGCCGCCTCGACTGGCTTCCGTGCCGGTGGCACGTAAAATGCACCAATCCGACTGTGGCCGATGCCAGCCTCACCTGGCACCAGTGCAGGTGGCACGTAAAAAGCACCCACTACACTCACGGAGTGGTTGGCGTTAGGAAGGGCATCCAGCTGTAGAAACATTGCCAGATAAGACCGGAGCCTGGTGCAGCCTTCTGGCTTCCCAGATCCCTGGTCGAACCGTCCAACCCATGCTAGCATGGAGAACGGACGTTAAACGATGATGATGATGATGATGATGATGATTCAACACACATTTTTCTTTCCCCTTAAAACATGTCCCAAGTCTTTTATGCAATGTTGAGTCTATGCTACATGTTTTAATACATTAAAAAACCTTTTCTTTCCCTGAATATGTGCAGTTGAAACTGGGATGCATCTAATATGTCCATGCACCTTTTATACCACCAAATGCAATATTACTGTGTTCAACTGAAATAAGTCAGTGTAAAAAAAAGTGTTTGTATCTTAACTTCAGTGTGTAAAGGGATCTTTTTACAGACATAGGACACACACACTCCTACACAGACACACAGACACACACACTCCTACACAGACACACAGACACACACACATCTACACACACACACCTACACACACACACCTACACACACACCTGTACACACACCTACACACACACCTATACACACACACTTACACACAGATGCACACACACCTATACAGACATACACCTACAAATACACCAACACACACACCTGTACACACACACCTACACACAGATGCACACACACCAACACATAGACGCACACACACCTACACACACTAAATCTGTTCACAAGGCTTTGGTCTGCTCGAGGCTATAGTAGAAGACACTCGACCAAGGTGCCATGCAGTGGGACTGAACCCAGAACCATGTAATTCAGAAGCAAGCTTCTTACTACACAATCATGCCTGCGCTTATATACTCTTTTACTTTTTACTCTTTTACTTGTTTCAGTCATTTGACTGCGGCCATGCTGGAGCACCGCCTTTAATCGAGCAACTCGACCCCGGGACTTATTCTTTTGTAAGCCCAGTACTTATTCTATCGGTCTCTTTTGCCGAACCGCTAAGTAACGGGGACGTAAACACACCAGCATCGGTTGTCAAGCAATACTAGGGGGACAAACACAGACACACAAACATACACGCACACACACATATATATATATACATATATACGACGGGCTTCTTTCAGTTTCCGTCTGCCAAATCCACTCACAAGGCATTGATCGGCCTGAGGCTATAGCAGAAGACACTTGCCCAAGGTGCCACGCAGTGGGACTGAACCCGGAACCATGTGGTTGGTTAGCAAGCTACTTACCACACAGCCACTCCTGCAGACATATCTTAAAGAATGTAGTCATGTAAACCCAGAACAATACAAGAAGGTACAAAGTAAACTATAAAAGGAAAAGAAAACAGAACAAAGCTGCAGATTTACTTTGCATTTCTATATTTTGGGGTGAAAACCCCGTTATCAGGACATTCGGAAAAGTATTGGTTGGAAAAAGTTTCTTGCTCAGATATTGGGGTGGAGGGGGAGGGACAGGAGAGGAAGAAGGAAGAAGGAGGAAAGTGACATGTACGGACTGCTGTTGCTATAGCGACCAGTCTGCTTCATGTAGTTCCTTTCTGTTGTTAATGGCTGGTTTCAATTTGTTTATGAGGTGCGGGTGGCACGTAAAAAGCATCCACTACACTCACGGAGTGGTTGGCGTTAGGAAGGGCATCCAGCTGTAGAAACATTGCCAGATAAGACTGGAGCCTGGTGCAGCCTTCTGGCTTCCCAGACCCCAGTTGAACCGTCCAACCCATGCTAGCATGGAAAACGGACGTTAAACGATGATGATGATGATGATGATGATGAAGGCTTCCATAATTCTGAGATTGCCCCTGTTGTGTGAGGTTGCCTTGATGGAGACTTTGAAATTCCGTTCTAATCTACGAAATCCACTCATGAGGCCTTGGTCAGCCTGAGGTGCCGAACAGTGGGATTGAACACAAGACCACATAGTTGGGAAGTAATTCCTCTTCGCAACATAGCTATACTTCTTCACCATGTGCTTATGCTCACAACATTTTAACCCCTTGCCCAGCAGAAACGAATATATGCGTTTTGACCGAAATCGTTTTTTTCTATCTCTGGCGAGTTAACTCGTCAAAAGATAGACTCGCCAAAATTGACAGCAACGAGTTCCTTTGTCTAAAAACGGGTTAACTCGTTTCTGCCCAAAGCGGTAATTTAAAATCAATATTATTGAATTAAAATTCATAATAAATAAGGTTTGAAATATACCTCGAAATCACCATTCAAAACATAGTAAAATAAAACAATTAAAAAATATGTCTGAAAAAATACATTTATTTTCAAAATAATTGTTGGGTAAGCGGTTAAAAAGAGGTAATGTGTCCTAGCCACAAAACAAATAATATTCCTGAAGCATCATCTCCAACTATGGCATGATTTGAGTCAGATACCATCAAACCACACTTTGTAGCCGATACTGTTTAACCATCTTATCTCCTTGCTCATTAAGAACTGCATCATGCTGCATTCTTCCTCCTTTTTAAAATAGTAGGGTGTACACCAAAGGAAATCAGACTGTTATTTCTAGCCTACTATGCAAGCACATAGAAACTCTCTCGTTGGTTTGATCTAAACCATTGTTTCATTCTCTTAGGGTAGACACAATATTCTGCTTGCCACAGGCTATTAAGTTCTATTTAGTTGAGTAGTTAAAGGTAAATATGATTTTTTTTTCAATGCTATGTGTTTTGTATTTGTGTATATATGTGTATATATATATATATACATATATATTATATAAATATCTAATGTAATATTCTTCGTCTCAAATTACTCTTGAGCACTTCTAAGTCCAAACCTCTATTTTGTTAGTGAATTTCTAATCAATCTTCTTTTTCTCAAACAATTATTATAAATAAACATAAATATATAACATATAATATAAATATACATATACATATATATATATATATATATATATATATATATATATATATGTAGATATATATGTATATATATATGTATGTATATATATGTATGTATATATATATGCATATATATATATATATATATATATATATATATATATATATATATATATGCATTATATATATATTATATATGTATGTATATATATATGCATATATATATATATATATATGCAATATATATATATATATATATATATATATGCATATATATATACATATATATCTACACACACACATATATATACATATATATATATATATATATATATATATCTATATATATGCATATATCTACATATACGCACACAAACACATACATATCTGTCTATATACATATATATAATAAGTATAAATTGCATATGTGTATATATGTGTGTGTACATATAACTATATTTATGCATAAAGAATATATACATATACATTCAACTTAATGTAAATATTGTAGATGTCATATATATTTATATACACACACACCTATATATAATATATGTATGTATATATATATATATAATATATGTGTGTGTGTGTGTGTGTGTGTATACACGCACACATATACAAATATTGTTCTGTTGATAGCATACAAATTTTAAACTGTACATTTTTACCAATAAAAATAATTTTTGCTGACACAGACCATGACTAATTTCCCAAGAGACTGTTTTGATTTACCTGTCTCTCTCTCTCTCTCTCTCTTTCTCTCTCTTTATACTGTGTATTTGTGAGTGCATACGGGTGTGTGTGTGTGTGTGTGCAAGCGTGAGCATGTATGTGTGTGTCTGCATGTGTAGCAGAGGTGTTGTTATGATGTCAGTTTCAGAGTTTGTATTTGGTTTTGGCAAGCGACTTCATCTGAAATTGAGTGTAGAAACACAACTGTTACATAATGGAAGACTTCCTTTAACCATTTAAGAACACACAAAAACTGTTCCATTCACATCTCTGTATATTTCGCTGCTGGTGAAATCTTCATTGCACTTCTCCAAGCAGGTCACTTACAAAGGTCTACTGCATCTGTTAAAAATCATGTACCGGAAAGTTTTTTTATAACCCTCAGGAGGTTTTCTTTCATCTTGCAGGAGTGGCTGTGTGGTAAGTAGCTTGCTTATCAACTACATGGTTCCGGGTTCAGTCCTACTGCATGTCTGGGCAAGTGTCTTATACTATAGCCTTGGGCTGACCAAAGCCTTGTGAGTAGATTTGGTAGATGGAAACTGAAAGAAGTCCGTTGTGTATATATATATACATACATACATAATTATATACAGTGGTTAGAGCAGCGGACTCGCGGTTGTAGGATCGCGGTTTCGATTCCCAGACCGAACGTTGTGAGTGTTTATTGAGCGAAAAAAACCTAAAGCTCCACGAGGCTCCACGGGGGCTGGGGGGGGGGGGGGGGGGGTTGCAATCCCTGCCGTACTCTTTCGCCACAACTTTCTCCCACTCTTTCTTCTGTTGGCCTGCTCACTTAGCCAGTGGGGTGGCATCATTTGAAGGCTAAAACATGCGAAGCGCATTGTGACCAGCGATGTGTAGCAACATCTGATAGCCTGGTCGGTCACGGTGATCACGGTGATATATATATGTATGTATATATATATATATATAATATATATATATATATATATATATATATATATATATATATTATATATATATATACACACACAGACATGCAGGATGTAAATAGACAACTTTAATTTTCAAAATTTCTGATCTAAGCATCTTAATATGTTTTCAGCAGTGTAGAATTTACAATGTAATTATTCTTTTTCATTCCAGGTGCCATTATATTAAACATTTGTGAAGAGTAACCATGCTACACACAAAAGCTTCAGCACAACTGTCAGATTTTCAAAGAAGTTGTATTGTTGGGCAATCTGAGGTTGGTTTTAGCCAGCGAAAAATTGCCAAAAATTATCAAATTCTTCTTGCTACTGTTAATAGAATTATAGTTCAATTCAAAAACCAAGGAAAAGAATCAACAGATTCTCATCCTAGCCAACCTAGGCCCTTGGAAAGGAAGCTTTGCTGTTTGGAGAGAATTGTGGAAAAACGAACTCCATTCAAAGGTTTCTGACATTGCAAAACAGCTTGAAGTTAGTCCAAGACCGTGTGTTACATATCTGCATAAGCGTGGGTACTATTGATGAGTAGCTAGAAGAAAACCTCTCTTTCAATCAATTAATATCATGAAAAGAAAGAAATGGGCTAAGGAGATGTCAGAAAAATCCAGTTCATTTTGGGATAGAGTGATTTTCTCAGATGAATCCAGATTTGCATTATTTTCAGACAGTAGACATGTTTGGGTCTGGAGGCTTCCCAATCAAGAATTTGATTTGAAACGACTCCAACCAACTGTGAAACATGGCGGTATCACTATAATGATATGGAGAGCTGTCACCAGCAATGGTCGTTCTGAGCTGATTGAATGTGTTGCAACCATAAACTCTGAAAAATACATCGAAATACTTAAGCGAGGATTACTTCCAATGTATTCACACGATAACATAATAAAAAATGAGTTTTTATTCATGGAAGATGGGGCTCCATACTACACAGCAAAAAGGAATCAGCAATGGCTGACTGAAAATGGGATCAAAAGGCTTCCTTGGCCGAGCCAATCTCCTGACATGAACCCAAGCGAAAATCTTTGGAGCATCCTAGATAGAGCTATATGAAAAACTTGACAGAAACCTAAATCTAAAGATGAATTGCTTTGATTGCTGCATGGAAAGTGGGCACTTTCCCATTAAGAAAATGCAGCAAGCATTTACATATATGTCGAAAAATGTCATTTTATGTTTGAGAATACGAATCCAAATGTTCAATGCTTTTCCAAGATTATAGGGGATTGTCATGAAGCTTTTGCTCCTTATAATGTAATTCTTGAAGAAAAGAAGACAGTTCAAGGATCTCTTAAATGGTTTTTTAAATACATCAAACAACAAGAACAGCCAGAGTCAACTGTTGATATTAACAATTCACAGCCATCTACATCCACGATGTAAACCACCAAATTGCATGTACGTATTGGTAAATTTAAAATAATTTAGTTTTTTTTTCACTATTGCAAAATAATAATAATTACTGAATTTGTTTTTTAAGCTTAAAAAAGGCTTTTATTTTACCATGTCTTACTGCAAAGTGCATTCATAAATAAAGTGTCCGTTATGTACGGTAAACACTGCCAAATTGTATTTGTAAATTTAGATTACTTTTTTTTTACTGTTCTGTATTAAGAAATTAAAATTATTTGTTTGTAAGCTTAAGATAGATTTTTATTAACCATGTATTATTGAAAATGCATTCATAAATAAAGTACAGACCTGGGAATGGTTATTATCGGTTTAGCCTAGAGACAAGTAAATTCAGCCTAGCCTTACCTAGAGACAAGTAAATTTGGCCTGGCCTAGCCTAAAGACAAGTTAATACAAGGTAATTTAACTTAAGTTGTTTTTCAACTTAAGTCATGTCTCCTGGAACCAATGAACGACGTAGGGTGAGGTACGTAGGGAGAGTTTACGAAAAAAACAAAAGACGAGGACAGGTGGTGTACAAAACAAACGGATGTATAAGTATAACGCTCAGGAATAGAAAAAGTCTTTTACATTTCGAGCCTATGCTCTTCTACAGAAAGGGACACAGAAAAAACAACAAAAAAAAAACAAGGAGAGAAAAAATGCATGTAGTGGCTAACAGTATATATATATATGTAAAATTTTCAGAATGGGTTAAAAATCCAAAGCAGTGAAAGATTTTAGAACATTTATAAATAGAAGGTCTTACAGCCATTTCTGGGAAACGGTTGTAAGACCTATTTATAAATGTTCTAAAATCTTTCACTGCTTTTGATTTTTATCACAAGCCATGTGTTGAGAGGAATTCTTTGGGGTTTGAATAATTCACTTTTGGCAACATTAGTGTTTCATTCAACATCCTTAAACAATCCTTATTCAGGGACCTTTTGAGCAGGATGGGCTACTCGACCAGAAGAAAATTCTAACTGGGCGCTACTTGCAAGGTCATGTGTTGTTTATCTTGATATGAGATCACCATGTCGTGCACATATGGTTGTGATGCATGTGTCTGGTGCACCCTTATCAGACAGGTAGCCATGATGGGTATACTGGGCTTCGTATATTTTACCCCAGTGTTAATTTGATGGCATGCGCTGCTCTCTCACTCAATAATAATAATAATAATAATATAATAATAATAATAATAATAATAATAATAATAGTAATAATAGTAATAATAATAATAATAATAATAATAATAAATAATAATAATAATAATAATAATAATAATAAGCTTTGGCCATGAACTGGAGAGTCAACCCAGTAGAACTGTTAGAAAAGGTTTGCCTCCTTGGCATGGCCAGAATAATCAGGAAATTATTAGATAGCTTAAAAGAATGGATATCATGGAACTGTATATATATATATATATATATATTATATATATATATATATTTGTTTGAAAAATACGAAAAAAACTTTGATTTTTTTTAACTGAAGAGGTAGATATGTTTTTTTGCAAATTTATATATTTGAAAGTAAAAATGCAAAAAATATGTTTCCACGCAACAAGCATTTATGTTTAATAATTTTACTGCCAAAAATAAGAATGTACTAACCAGAATCATGGACATTCCATGCAGTTGGCAACCTCTACAACATTCTTATTATAATTTATGCTCGAAAAATAGTTTCTGCTGCTCCAAAATAGAATGCAATGGAAACATTATTTCGATATATTCTGGTATTTATTACTGTAAGATAAATTCTTGTGGTGGTTTTTTGGGGTGTTTTTTTTTTTTTTTTGGTGAAAAATTATTCATGATGAAGCTTCACCATAGTTAGATCAATTTCTGTTCAAACATCATCCCTGTCATAAACAGCTGTTTATAATTGGAGTGGATCAAATGAAAAGCAATAATTTAATATTAATATTAATATATACGATTTTCTTATACAAACAAGTAATACATACATTCACTTAAACACACTCCTTATATAATTGTACAGTAAATATGAATTTATGGGTGCAGATATCCTAAATTAAGTATATGATACAGATGCAGTACAGAAACATATAGTAGGGATACACTAAAATTGGAAATTGTGATATATCATGATAATCCATTATAGTGCTGCACCATGTAAAAAGGACCCATGCCGGTGAGCTATGGTAAGACCTCACCTGGAATTTGCATCACCAGTCTGGAACCCCTATCTTGCCCAGGATATCAATCGTCTGGAAGCCGTTCAGCTACATGCAACCAAAAGAATACCCTCCATCAGGCATTTGCCATATTCTGAACGCCTTACTTCCCTGGGCATGGACACATTGAAACTCCGACGTCTGGCAGCTGACTAGGCAGACACCCATAAAATTATTAACCATCTTACAAACAATAACTCTGAGCACTTTTTCGAACTCCACCCGTCTAACACCCGTGGACATATTTACAAAGTCAAAAAACAGCACAGCTCCCATGACTTTAGGAAAGATTTTTTCACGTTGAGAGTTGCTGAAGCATGGAACAAACTGCCGGCATAAGTTGTTAGTTGTCAGAGCACTGCATCCTTCAAAACTTCCATGCTTTCTGAGATTCGCCAACACTACACCTGATTTTCTCCCCTCCATACACACACAAGCATGTATCTGACTCATACATTGTTCGCTTTCCAGACATTTGTACATTACTGCATATACTTTATACGCACTTTTTGACAAGTTGTGGTGCACCTGAGCACTGTATACAATAATTTCATTATTATTATTATTATAAAAATTATCTATGCCATGCTATGTAAAAAACACTTGTGCTGGTGCCACCTGTGGGCTCCAGCAGAAAGTAATGGTGAACATAGCTCACTCTTTCCTCCTGCATCTTGCAGCTCACCTGCAACGGACCGGCGTCCCATCCAGGTGGGGAACCTATATGCCAAGGAAACCGACCAGGAAACCGGCCCTAATAAGTCATGTGTGGCTCGAGAAGGAACAAATAATTTTGTCAAGTGCTCCATTGGTTCTCCTCAGGTAGGATGACTGTTAAGGCATTTTATTGGTCCCAGGTGAAAGACAAAGCTGACTTCAGAGGGACTGAAACTTAGAACTTAAGAGTCAGCAACTAAGCACCAGATAGCATTTTGTTTGCTGCTCTATCGATTATATTTCATCATCATCATCATCATCGTCGTTGTTTAACGTCTGCTTTCCATGCTGGCATGGGTTGGACGATTTTGACTGCAGACTGGCAAACTAGATGGCTGCACCAGGCTCCAATCTTGATCTGGCAGAGTTTCTACAGCTGGATGCCCTTCCTAGCGCCAACCACTCCAAGAGTGTAGTGGGTGCTTTTTACATGCCACTGGCACAGGGCCAGTCACGCGATACTGGCAACAACCTCACTCAAATCTTTTTACACACGCCACCGGCACAGGTGCCAGCAAGACGACACTGGTAACAATCATGCTTGAATGGTACCTTTTATGTGCCACCGGCACAGAAGCCAGTTAGCCACTCTGGCAACGATCACGCTCAGATGGTGCTCTTGGCACCCTACTAGCGCTGGCACAAGCGCCAGTAAAGCAACGCTGATAACGATCACACTCGAATGGTGGCTTTTATGTGCCACCGGCACGGAAGCCAATTAGCCACTCTGGCAACGATCATGCTCAGATGGTGCTCTTGGCACCCTACTAGCACTGGCACAAGTGCCACTAAGGTGACGCTGGTAATGCTCACACTCGAATGGTGCCTTTTATGTGCCACTGGCAAAGAAGCCAGTTAGCCACTCTGTCAACGATCACACTCATATGGTGCTCTTTGCACCCTACTTTGGGGAAGATATAGCCAATTAAACTGACCCCAGTACTTGATTGGTACTTGAAAGGCAACATTGATGACTTTGGCAGAGTGGAAGCACTCCATCGGTTACGACGACGAGGGTTCCGGTTGATCCGAATCAACGGAACAGCCTGCTCATGAAATTAACGTGTAAGTGGCTGAGCACTCCACAGACACGTGTACCTTTAACGTAGTTCTCGGGGATATTCAGCGTGACACAGAGAGTGACAAGGCCGGCCCCTTGAAATACAGGTACAACAGAAACAGGAAGTAAGAGTGAGAGAAAGTTGTGGTGAAAGAGTACAGCAGGGATCACCACCACCCCCTGCTGGAGCCTCGTGGAGCTTTTAGGTGTTTTCGCTCAATAAACACTCACAACGCTCGGTCTGGGAATCGAAACCATGATCCTATGACCGCAAGTACAACAGAAACAGGAAGTAAGAGTGAGAGAAAGTTGTGGTGAAAGAGTACAGCAGGGATCACCACCATCCCCTGCTGGAGCCTCGTGGAGCTTTTAGGTGTTTTCGCTCAATAAACACTCACAACGCCCGGTCTGGGAATCGAAACCGCGATCCTATGACCGCGAGTCCGCTGCCCTAACCACTGGGCCATTGCGCCTCCACACTATGGCAGAATTAGAACACAGAACATAAAGAGTTTGGAACGGAACACCAACCACAGGGCATTTTGTATGGCACTCTACCGATTCTGTCAGTCCGAAAGCATTAATATTATGAGAGCTAAATGGTTAAGCCTTGTAAAAAAAAAGTCACGAGTTTCATGTAATCACGTTGTTTCCTTGCTAAACAATTGTTTGTGAATATTTCCTTCATTTAATCACAACAATGCAACATCGTTCCATGCCAAGTCATAATATTGTTAACTCTCCGAATCAATATATTTCAGGAGTTTTACATTTCTGTCAATCATTTCTGCCTAACTGCTGTTATGTTAGCAAATACCTCTAACTCAGACACACACACAAACACACACACACACACACATACTCACACACACACACGCAAACACACACATGCACGTATGCTCACACACACATAAATATATTCATACATACACATTTTTTTTTCTCTTCACAAACGTTCATGAATTTATAATAAATTCTATATATATAAATATATACCCAGTTCAGATGTACAAAAACAAATATATACATACATTGACACAAATACAGATAAGTAAATATACCTGTAGTCACATATATATACACATGTACACGGATATGAAATAAATTATATGTAAAAATCATACAGATAAAGAAGGAAAGGAAAACTTGATAAATGCACCCATTTATTTTTTATTTGCATACATCGCAAACCCAGCTGCTAACCATGAACTATAAAAGAACTTTTTTTTCAACTTACTGAACTTCAATGTGGTTAAAATTTACAACCTCCTATGTCAACAAACCACTATAGTTCCTGAATGTTTGTTTTTTATACATTCTCCAGACTGCTGCTCAAAGCTTACTGACTTCCTACACCTTGCTCCTTGGATCTTACTTTTACATATTACTATATGTATATATCATCATGGCTCGGCTTCGCGAATGAAGATCAGGAAGGCTGTCCACGTCGCGTGCATGCACTCTCATTTCTAACAAGTCCAATATGGGAAAGGCAGGTCCGTGAGCAGTGTCCACAGATGAAGGTAACATCTGGTGTGGTGTCAGAGGTGGCTCACACCTTCCTCCTGTGTCTCTTGTCTTTAAGCGCGTCTCTTCTTTGTTCTTCAAACTCGCTGACTGCGTTGAAGATCATGTGGCACCAGACATCACGGTCCGTAACCAGCATTGGTGGTCAATATGACATGCTGTTAGAGACTTCTTGAAGCAGTCTTTGTAGCGCTTCCTTGGAGCTCCTCTCACACGGTGGCCGGTGGAGAGTTCACCAAACAGGGTAATCTTAGGAAGGCAATGGTTCTCCATTCTGGAGACATGCCTTGCCCATCGGTGGTGGGACTTCAGTAGCATGGCTTCAATGCTGGGGATCTCGGCCCGCTCCAAGACTTCAATGTTTGTGATGAAGTCACACCCTTGTATGTTGAGGATTGTGTGGAGACTTCGCTGGTGGAAGCGCTCAAGGAGACGGATGTGACTGCAGTAAGTGATCCAGGTCTCTGAGCCATAGAGAAGAGTGGTGAGAACCACGGCCCTGTAGACACTGATCTTTGTTTTGTTCTTCAGGTTATTATTGTGCCAAACACGTTTGTACAATCTGCCAAAGGACCTATTTGCCTTAGAGAGTCTATTTTCAATTTCTTTGCCGATCCTTGCATCAAATGAGATGATGCAGCCCAGGTATGTAAACTGCTGTGTTGATTTCAGTCTGGTACCACAGATAGTGATGTGGGGTGGACGGTATTCTTCTTGGGATGTAGGTTGGTGAAGTACCTTCGTCTTCTTGAGGCTGACCTCCAGGCCAAAGAGCCGCGAGGCGTCTGCAAAGTAGGATGTGATGCGCTGCAGAGCTCGCTCTGTGTGGGTGACAAGGACAGTGTCTGCAAGAGAAGGTCTCGGATCAGCCTCTCCTTGGTCTTGGTGTGGGCTTAGAGGTGCCGTAGATTGAAGAGGCTGCCATCCAGACGATACCTGACATACACCCCATTCTCATCCTCATCCTCCATATCTTCAGTTGCATGCTTGATCATCATGCTGAAGATGCTGAAGAGAGTTGGTGCCAGGACACAACC